>NW_009216558.1:2272-5420 GCF_000690835.1 Fulmarus glacialis
TTCAGCGTCTTGATGGCCACAAAGATCTCGCGGCGGCCGGGCAGCTTCAGGCGCCCGCGGCACACCTCGCCGAATTCCCCTGCGGTGGGGAAGGGGAGAAGGGGATGGCACGGTGAGCCATGTGGCAGGGTGAGAGGCGGTGGTCTCAGCAGCTGCTGTGCCCAGCCCCGGGACTTGCCTGCTCCAATGACCTCCTCGATTTTGACGCAGGAAATGTCAATCTCTTTGGCGAATTCCCGGACGGCTTCATTAGGGTCCTCATAGGTGAAAGGGTCAATATAGACCTTCATCCCAGGGGTGACTGCAAGGGCAGAGGAGTCATCACCAGGAAGGACGCAACACAGGTGACAGATGCTGAGCCAGCTTGGCCGGCTGTCAGCCCATCCCTCCCAGTCCCTGGCTAGCAAAGGCTGCCTCTTCGCTTGTGCAGGAGGCAGGAATTGGTAGAGGGCAGGCAGAGCCCATTTCCTGGGGGAGCAAAGCAGGCAGAGCTCTCACACTCACCATATTGCTGCAGCTTCTCGGTGTACTCAGGGTCTGTGTTGTTGCGTTGCTTCCTGCCCAAAGGAGACGAGAGGAGGTGTTCAGTAACCATCCCTTTCCTGATGGGGCAAAGACATTCACTGCCAGCTTCCAAATCCCAGCACGGACAGCCTATGCCAGAGAGCTTCCCCTCCGGCAGCCTGTGAGCAGAGCCATCTCTCTGCTTGAGGTGCAATGGGAGAAGATGGCCTAGTTGTGCTGAGAGAGGATGGCAGGAGCCTGGGCAGAGCCCCAGCTGGTGCTGGGGAAGCAGGGATGCACAGTCCTCCCACAGGACCCACGTGCAGCAGGTCCAGTCCTTCGCTCTCAGACTGGAGCTGCCAGAGGTCTACCCACCGGCAAGGGGGAAAGCTCTGGGGCAGACGTGAGCAATTCCCAAACCCAGCTCTGAACCCCCCCTCCCTGCAAAGCCAGTACCTGAAGCAGACGATAGCGATGATAACCACAACGATGACGAATAGCAGCCCCGCAGTGGCCGAACCCACGATCAGAGGCAGCTCCTGGAAAGTCTTGCTGGTGGAGCCTGACAGAGGGAGAGGCAGGAATTCAAGTCAAGCTGTGGAAGGAGCACGCATAGGAGGGCTGGGGGACGGAGGCAGCCCCATCCTGGTACCTACCGTCCTCCGCAGTTGTCTGAAACTCCGTGGGGAGGCTGTAGCGGCCATATCCAGCCACTGTCCGCGCCCGGACCTGCACCATGTACCGAGCATTGGCCTTCAGCCCGTCCAGCCGTACTGAGTTTTTCTGGCTGGTGACTGTGTTGGCGATGCCATCGCTCTGGCCTTGCTGTAGGGGAGACATGTGGGTGTCACCTCTGTGAAGCAATGCCCCCTTTGCTGGCTCCCACATCCCCCAGGCACTGTCTCTGCAGGGACCCCCTTTGCCATGGTGCTGACGGCCAGCCAGAAGAGCTGGCGGAGGGACAAGGCTGCTCTGCCTCCTGCTTTACCTTCTCCGAGTACTTGATCTCATAGTCAAGAATGATGCCGTTGGGTCTCTCTGGGGGAGTCCACGACAGCGTCATGCTGTTCCCGGTGCTGCTGTGCAGGTGCATCGTAGGCACGGCAGACGGGGCTAGGAAAGAGGGCAGGGGAGGAATGAGCCATCTGTGCCAGGCTCCCCCCTCCACCATCCCGCATCGGCGCAGGGGACTCTCTGCCTGGGACCTGCTCGGATAACCTTGGGGGAAAGGCATGGAAAAGCTTTGAGACTGGCCTCCCACAAGTCTCTGTAGGGAGATGCGATCTCAACGTCTTGCAGCTAAGGTGGCAAGGAACCAAGGGGAGCCTCGGAAATAGCACCGAGGTAACGCTTCACCCCACGCCTAGCTGCAAACCGGTCTGGGGAAGGGTCCTGCCAGCCCAAACCAGGGCTCCTTCCCCTCCTCCACTCGCCAGGAACTCCGCGCTCCACCCCACCGACGAGACCCATGAAATCAGATCAGAGCGCGGCGGCTGGAGATTACCAGCACGCTGGAGCCAGGCCAGAGTGGGAGGAAGGAGGGAATGGCAGAGCACTCAGCCGGTTGCAAAGGTTTGGGCTGGTACTGAGCCTTCCCAGGCCCACAGGGGAGAAATCTCATTTCCTTCCTCCTCTCTTCGCAGCAGGCACAACATCTCTGGGGTAGGTCTAGGAGATCCAGAGCTCTCTGGAGCATCTGCCAACCCTGCCCTTCTCCGCTTGCATGAGTTCTGATCTCATCTCCTCCAGGGACACGCGTTAAACGGAGAGGAGAATTTACCCAGGGGATTAGATGCAGGCGCGGAGAGCCAGTAACGCGGCAGCACAAAGGACTGCAGCCTCCAAGGCTGTCAGCAAGAAATCCCCGCTCTGCGCTGCGGCGGAGAGCCAGCCCCTGCTCTTCGGCAGCTCCACTGACCTGCCTGGTTGGTGGTGATGTTGACAGAGGCGAAATGGGGAGGGTAAGGGCTCTTGTTAGAGATGCCATTCACCGCCTGGATCTCGAAGGTGTACTGGGTGTGGGCCATCAGGTTGCTGATGTAGATGCGACGCTCGGTGAGGCCGAGCTGGCGCGGCACGAACTCCACGTTGTCGTCGCAGCGGGTGCACAGGCGCCGCTCCACGCTGCACTTCTTGCAGATGACGTTGTAGAGCAGGTCGTCCCGCTCGCTCCACTCCAGCACCAGTGATGTCTCGTTCACGTTGGAGATGACGCTGCGGGGGGCAGAGGGGACGCCTGCGGGGGGAATGTGGGGGTCAGGGATGGCGTGCCCCCGTGACTGCCCCACCTCTGGTGTGGGCACAGCACACTCCCCCCCACCCTGGGCGCGGACCTCTGCTGCCTCCACACCTCCCCTCGCCTCCCCTCCTCGCCCAGGGCAGGACTCACTGGTGCAGGCGCTGTCTGCGGGGTCCGTGTCCGCCCGGAAAAAGCCATTTCGACACGTGCAGACCATTGCTGCTCCGGAGGTGGTCCGGCTGTTGTGAGGGCAGGGAGAGCAGGGACCTTCCCCCTGCTTAGATTTGAAGGTTCCTGGGCCACACGCTGGAGGAAGGGAAAACAGACCTGAGTTATAAAGTGCACCCAGAAAACATCCACTGTTCCCTCCAAGGCTGGGCAGACCCTTCATTGCTCCCTGCCAAA
>NW_009216558.1:5495-6662 GCF_000690835.1 Fulmarus glacialis
TGAGGACCACAGGCCACCTACAGGCCTTCCCACTGCTATCAGCCATGCCCAAGGACATGGTGCCTCTGGCCGGGCAGGGCGGGCAAGAGTGGGCTGCTGGCACAGGGCAGGGGCACCCGCCAGCACAGGCACAGCTCTGCCCGGGAGATGCTGTGCTCTGGCAGCAGACCCGGGGCAGCCAGAGATGGGAAGAGCCGGTCGTCAGCAGCTGTATGGGGATCAGGGCAGGTCCAGCCAGGAGACCACGTTCCCAGTTTTGTTTCTTCACTGCAATTCCCAAGGGTTTTGCATGCATTGGCTCCCCCTTCCCCAGCTGGTTTCCACGCTCGGCACCCTCCATAGGGTCAGCGATCCATTCTCTGGGGAAATAAGGTTGGGAAGGGAAGGACCCCTCACCCCTGCCCACAGCAGCCCCCGCGAGAGGCCTCTGCAGCCCCAAACGCGGCCACTCAGCCCCAAACCCTCGGCCTCGAGCTCTTCAGCCACTTCTCAGCCCTGGGGCGGTGGCACCTCCTGAGGCCAGCTCAAGTGGAGCGCTGAGCGAGATTAAAACATTCCTGCAGGTCCTTGGCTAAAGAGCTGCTTCAGCATTGCTGCCACCTCCTTCCCCGGCTTCCGATCAGGGTCCTTCAAGGAGCCACAAGTCCTGGGATCCGGCCCGGCTGGCACCGCGGGGCATTTAGTTGTAACGAGGGGCACGTGAAAGGATTAACAGCTCTGGAGCCAAGGGGCAGAGCAGCCTCGGGAACCCGACCCACACCTCGAAATAGCCTGATTGATCGCAGCCCTGCCCCAGCGACGCGGGCCCCATGCTCTGCGTTCGCAGCTGGCCAAAGTGGCGAGAGACCTGCCAGCGCCGGCTCTGCTTTGGCATCACCCCATTTACCATGGCTGGGGCGGTATCAGCACCGACGGCCCCAGAGGAGGGCACATCCTCCTCGCTCCGCTGGGGTTAGGGCAGTTCCCGAGGGTGCGTAACCCTCCCGGCAGCCCTGTCCCACCTCCCACGCCTGTCGCACATCACCCCGTAAACAAGAGGAGGTTTCCCGGTGCTTCGCAGGGCTGCGGCAAGCCCAAGTTTCCTGCTATGAGGCATCTCCCGACAACCTCTGTGGAAGTTTTCCGGCTGGCTGCAGCCCCACGCGTGGGGCGTGGAGCGCTGCTGAG
>NW_009216558.1:6763-7213 GCF_000690835.1 Fulmarus glacialis
GCGGTGGCAGTCCCACGCATGCGGCGTTGAGCGCTGCTGAGTCACACGCTGCTGGGCCAGCCCCGTGGCGACCTGCACACAGCTCCGGGGTGCCGACCTGGCCCCCCAGTTTGCCCAGGCACCGGGCGGCAGCAGCCCCAGGGGAGAAGTCCCGCTCCATCACGGTGCTGCCGGGCAGGGGGACGCGCACGCAGCCCCCTCATGGGGGGAGGCACCCCGCTGCCAAGGAGGGGACCTGCAGACCGAGCGCTCTCCAGCCCCGCTGCCCGGATGGGCGGCAGGAGCTGCTTCACGCTCCCAGGGTGCGAGCCTTCCGGCAAGGAGACTCCTCTTCGGTCAGAACAGGACCGACCACATGGCTCGACTCGCTCCAGCTCCTTGACCTGAGTTCACCCAGCCTCTGGGCCTTCCCTTTGGAAATGAAAGCTTAGCCCATCCCGACTGCACAGG
>NW_009216558.1:7281-8666 GCF_000690835.1 Fulmarus glacialis
GAAGCCCCTGGCCAGCAGGTCCAGGGCTGCTGGCCCCCCAGCCCAGGCCACCCTTGCCACCACAAAATGCGAAGACGCGGACAGCAGATGCCCAGAGGTAGCGGAGCAGCCTCGGCACAGGCAGACCCACCCCAGCCGGAGTCCCGGGCGGTTCAAACTGGGTGGATGCAGATTCACACATAAGGAACCAGATTGCTGAGGAATGAGAGATGACTGAAACCTCTTGGACAGGAACGCTCTGGGCTCAGAAAGCTGCCAAACATGCTTCGGTTATGGACAGGAGCCCAGATCCAACCAGGGACAAAACCCCCTGAAATAACAGGCTTGTTGGGGGGGGAGCGAAGCTGGAGCAACCAGAGTTCGTGTGAAGCCGACAGCCCAAGCGCGGCACGGCAGCCGGGGACAGCGAGGTGCTCTGCAAAGGATGCAGGAGGGATGATGGTGCTTGGCCTCCTGCACGCTCAGCGCCAGCCGGATGGGTTACAGGCACGGAGGGGACAGTGACCTCCTGTGCTCTGGACACGGGAGAAAGGGACAGGCAGAGCCGTCCTTGGGCAGCTGTCTGCCATCCCGCAGGAGTGCCCAGCGCAGGCACAAGGGATTAAGGTCATTTCTTCGCACCCTTATGCCACCCCGGCAGGAGAGGGACGAGCCACGTCCCAGCCATGTTAAGCAGGGGAAAAGCAGGAGAGGGACTGAGGCCCAGATGCACTCCAGTGTTTAAGTTTCCAACTCTGCTTAATAAATCAGAGCATAAAGACCTCGGTGGCAGCGTGACAGCTCTCAGCCGCCACATTTGAAGGCTGTAACCGAGCTGAAAGCTGATCCCAGGTCCCCAGTGGATAAGCCGCTGTGTCATCTCTTCTCTGCAAGAAACTGCCTGTACAACAACCACTGTCTTGGCCGGCACGCCGGGGAACGAGCCCAGGAGCTCCGGAGTGGGAATGTTACTCCATCCAGCCGGAGCTGGGGAGCCGGGCTCCCCTCTCCTCACTGAGAGGTCTGCATAAGCACTTTTCCTGATGAAGTGTCCTCAAATAAAGTAACAACCCTGAACCTCCGCACACAGATCACATCTCCTGGTGCCGGGCTGCGGTCACCTCCGGGGAGAATGTGACAGTCACTGACAGCCACAGGATAACAGGTCAGGGAACCGAAGCGGAGCTCCCCGGTCTGAAGAGGAGCTGGTCTGATGGGAGGGAGATGCAGCCTGGCCTGACAGCGGGGATCAGCTGCGAAGGGGATTTATGTGGGGTGCAGGAGGGAGGGGGGCAGTAACGCAGCCCTGAGGCTGCTGCAAAACTGCCCCTGCACCCTCTACAGGGCATCGCACACCCGGCACGGCATGGCACGGCACCCACCACCGGCCATCCGGCTGTTTCCGG
>NW_009216558.1:8789-12387 GCF_000690835.1 Fulmarus glacialis
CGCCCACCTCCAGGACCTGATCCTGCCTCACAGAGCTGCAGCACAGGGCTGGGGGAAGAGGAGGGCACTCTTCCCAAATACAATCCCCACCCCAGTGAATAAAGTCCAAGGGAGGGAGCCGAAAAAAACACCGAAATAAAACCCTCCTGGCAGCAGCAGAGAGCAGTGACTCATCCCGCAGGCAGCCTCCATTACTGCATGGGATGCGGGCAAGTAGCAACAAACCCCGCGTGCATCCCCAAAACTTCGGGGTCCCCTCCCTTGGGGGAGGGAGGGATAGCCCATGGCACATGGGGAAATACCAGCCCCAAACTATCCTGTTTCAGGTCTCGACTGCTTTCCCAGCCACATGACGCTGTTCCAGCCTGGGCAGCACCCGTCCAGCTATTTCTCTCCTGAAACAGGAGAGAATAGGACTGAAGCAGAACGCCTCACTTGAGCCTAGATAAATTAAACTGATCACATCCCTTTGTCCAGCAACCCTGTAATTTCTTTAAAGGCAGCAATCGAGTTTGCCTGGGACGATCTGTGCTTTATGAACCTGCACGGCTCGCTCCCTTCCCGCTTTCGTAAGCGGCTGCAGATGGATTAGAGCCATGGAAGCAACAGCCTGGCTACAGCCGAGGCGGTAACTCTCTTTTTAAGACTCTCTTAAAAGGCACTTGATTTTTTTTTAAAAAAAAAAAAAAAAAAGAAAAAAAATCACCCTTTGGGTGGAAATATTTCATGCTAGCGCAGTCCAAAAGTGAATGGAGTAAATTTGAAGGGGAGAGAAGAGAAAGAGCCCTTGGGGGTTTGAACAGTGGCATCCAAAGAACAGGCGGGAAACCAATTTTTTTTTTTTTAAAAAAAGGAAAAAAAAAATTTTTCAAAAAGCAAAGCTGCTTCTCGAGCCACAGCGGGTCACAGGCAGGACAGCAGGGGCAGATTTCCTCGACCATGTTACAAGTAACCCATTGTGGAGCTGCCTGGCTGTAAATCGGCAGCTCTCCCCTGCCTGCACTGCTGAGCTGCCTTTGATCTGGAAGCCCGGGCAATTAATAGCAGGCAGTTTCACTTCCTGGGTTTCATGCAGCAAGCCCGTGTTGCAATGCAAAGCTGCAAACAGTTGGCAAGTGCGATGCTTGCTTGGCATTTTTTTTTTTTTTTTTAATTTGGAGTGATGTTTCCATTAGTCACTGATTGCAAGGGAAATTTATTTTCGCAAAAATTCAGATTTTGGCCCCGGCCTGACCTGCTATCACCTACTGACTGTGCCCAAACATACATTCTGGTGCCATGAGAGAAGGGACATCAAAAAGGCTGAGGTCCGAGGAGAGCACGGCGCCATGCTAAACACTGTCTCCCCAGCTGCTTTTATGGTTTGTGTGTCCGTCGACTGCACCACACAGCCTCAGTCCCTGTCCCGAGTGGGGCGGAAGCTCTGGGGGCACCGTGGCCCCTCTCCAGGATCCCCCATGGGCATCGAGGGCCATGCGAGGAGGGACTTGCTGCTAGCCCTGGCATGGAGGCCAGCCAGACCCCAAACCTTTCTGTCTTTGGGTGACGCCAGCAACACAAGGGGTGCAAACCCCGGTGAATCCGGTGCGGGGAACACACACCCATCAGCATTTTCGGGGAGGTGCTGCACGTTGAGCTGCTCGAGCCCCATGCTGCTTGAAGGAAACTCCCACCACCTGCCTGCGCAATGCGGGGAGCGCCTTGACGCCAAATCCCCCGAAAGGTTTGGGTGCTTGCAAACCAAAAGGAGCAGGGACGGGGGCTGCAGGACTCGGAGTGCGAGGGGGCAAAGGCAGCGTACCCCTCCCTGCAGAGGCACGTGGGAGCCTTCGTCCCCCTCCCTGGCCAGCAGCTCCTCTTCCTCCAGGGAGAGCTGCCTCTGCAGCTCTGCATGGCGGGGAGCGTGTGGGAAGCGGCACAACCCCCAGAAGGGCCGTGTGCTAATTAAATAAAGATAATGAGGCTGAGAATGAGATGCCAAATCAATGCTGTGGCAACTCAGGACTAGAGCGCCAGATACCAGCCTGGTGTATCGCATTACAAAGCATGCCAAAGAAACTGCCTTCAGCCGGGCGGGATGAGCCCTCGGCTCCCAAGGGACCGGGATACAAGCTGCATTGTAACAGGTCTGAATGCGAGGTCTAATCCTGGCTCTGGATGGAGATAAAGAGGAGGAGGAGGAGGAGATCTTCAAAGGCCACTGAAAGTCTGGGGAAAGGGGGAGATTTACAACAGGGCTTATCCCATCTAAGCAGTAACTGGGTATTGTTATTTATTAAAATGCCATCTGGCACTCCGGAGCGCTCCTTGCCTGTGCGGTGAAGCCTTGGCGGCTCCCCGGGGTGGGAGTGCCGAAACCCCAGCTCCGTGGGGCCGCATCCGCACCTCTCCCCACACCGCAGGGGCAGAAAGCCTTCTCGGTGGTGTTGGGCTGCTGAAATGGGGTAAAGGAACATCCAGCCGAGAGCAGAAAAGGGAGCTGCGGCTGCAGCTTCTCCCAGCCCTTCTTCAGCTGTTTCCACTTAAAACACACGATCATATGGCGGAAAATCTGATCCTACAAGCGCAGCGCAACTTTCCCAGAGAAACGTGAGGACACCGCCGCTTCTGCCCAGCGAGAGGGCAGGCTGCCGGATGGAGACGTGCCCGCGGCTCTGTGTGGCTTCCCTGTGCGCTGGGGAAGAAGCCGGGGCTTGTTGGGGGGAAATTAAAGGCGCTGGGAGAGCTGCCGCGCGGGTGTCTGCCCGGCTGGGTGGATGCGGAGATGGGACTTCGTCCCAGGCTGCAGCGATGCCCTGAGGAGCCCTTGGTCCTGCCTCAGGATGCCCCAGCTTGGCACAGCCCGGACGCTGGCTGGAAACAGTGTCACCTTGTGCCCAAACCCTGCTGGGAAAGAGCAAACACCCTGTATGGTCTAAGATCTCCCAGCCCAAGCAAGAAGGAAACCAGCTCCCCAGGAGCGTGGAGCCCAGCGCACACTTTTAAGCGTGGGCTCCTTGCCCAGCGATGGATGCCTGGCACCGGTGTCCGTCTGCCCCAGGAGGAGCCAGATCGGCTGCTCACAAGACTAATGCAGGGGGCCGGGACCACAAGCAACCTGCCCCCGAAGTCAGGGCTGTGCTGGCACCAATGGTGCTGGAGGCTCCGGTGCCCCAGCAGAGCCGTGGCCCCACAGAGGCTGAGCTCTCCCCGCCCAGCCGCAGTGGCACGGCCGACAGCTACACTGCTCCCACAGCCAGCGGAGAGGCCGGCCTGGCCCGAGCCCCACGTCACAGGCCGTCCCAAATCGCATCGCCCCTGCCAAGAGCAAACGGCCGGCGCCAAGCATCCCGTCATCGGCGAGCGCAAGGCATCCAGCGCTGGAGGCCCAGCCGGCGTCCCGCTCCCTGCGCAACACCTCCAGCCAAGGGGAGCGGTGACCTTTCTGCCCTAAACCCCAGCCAACCCAGGGCAGGGTCCTGCATGCCACAGATGGCTCCCAAGGACAAAATCACCCCAAGGGAGAGCAACATCCATCTGGGCAGATTTTTCCTTATCAACACACCCAACCTCGGGTGAAACAGCAACACCAAAGCTGTCGTGGGAGAGCACGGCAGCT
>NW_009216558.1:12521-14318 GCF_000690835.1 Fulmarus glacialis
GACAACGGCCGCTGCGGGACCCATACAGGGCTATCCTGCTGCCCAGGGCGGCTCTCCATCCCCAACAGCTCCATGTGCAGGATGCTCTTCCCTCCCCTCCAAGCAGCTTCGGCTCCCCTGCCTTCGTGCCGCTCCCCACCCTCCTTGCTGCAAGCCCCCAGCGCTGGCAGGGGGAGCGTGCATCCGCATGCATCCACACGGCTTCTCCCGCAGCCAGCGCAGCAGGGCCTCGCTCACCACCGGGGTTTCCGAGTGCCTCCGCACAAGCAGTGTGAAATCACGCTTGCCAGGAACAATCGCTCGCCCCAGCCACGAGCACCGCAGGAGGGAGAGAGGGGAGACGCTGGCCACAGCAGCAGGGACAAGGGAGGAAGTTTTGGTAACGCTCAGGGGCTTAAGCGACGCTGGTCACAGCAGCAGGGACAAGGGGGGAAATTTTGGTAACGCTCAGGGGCTTAAACGTGCTGGATCCCTGCTGAGAACCATGCCTTGAGCCATGGCTCCTGGTGGGGAGATGCATCCCGCAGAGGATAGCACTGGCGGATGCTAACCAGCGTGTCACAGCAGGCACCGCGCCAGTCTGGACCACGAAGGCTTTAAGGCTTCCAGATGCTGAGTCAAACTGCAGACCAGTCCTCTGAGATACCACCCTGCGCCCTCCTCAGGGAGCCTGCCCAGCTCCTGAGCCTCCGAAAACAGACCGAGCTCAACGCAAAACCGCCTCCTCTGCATCAACGCGTCTGCGGGGACAAGAGCTACGGTCACTCCGCCACGCACGTACCTTGGCACTGGGTATCCTTCATGGTTGGCTCATATCCAGCGGCACACGTACAGGCTCCCACGGGTACCATCCACTCGCCGTCGCCGTTGCAGTACAGCTTCAGGGGTACAGACACCTCCACCGCATTGGGGATGCAGGTGCCCGGCGCGATGACCAGAGAGGTGGGCTCAGCCCCCGTTAAAGTCTCCGGGAAGATAGCAAAGCCAGCAATAGTGTTGGAGCATTTCTTGTAGAAAGCCCGGACGGAGATGAGGGACATGCAGGCTCCCAGGTCCTGGAAGGCCAGGTAAAAGCCATTCTTGGAGAGAGGGCCAAAGCTGCGCACCTTGGTGTTCACGCGGCCAGACTCCAGCTTGGAGAAGCTCTCGTCCGGGGCAATTGTATCCACTTTGATATAGGGGTTCTCCATCCAGAAAGGGCTGTTTGCAGAGGCAGAATCCGTATCCGACTCATAATAGAAGAGGTTGAAGGTCTCTTTGCAGGAGCCGGGGATGTTGGGGATGCTGTTGCAGTCCCGCACAGTAAACTTCAGCTCCACGTAGACGCGCTGGACGTCCTGACGCTGGATGAACTTGGTGCGAAGCCAGTTGTTCTGGTTGGCCTCCCGCACGTTGCACACCTGGTACGTGCGGATGGGGTTCATGGCCTCGTCGTAACCGCTGACTTCTTCCCACTGTGAGCGAGAGGGGAGCGGGTTAAGCCCCCAGCTGGGGAGATCAGTGCCACAGACACACCGCGAACGGCACAGGGTGGGAGGGACGGGGCAACAGTCAACAGGGAAGAGAAGCAGCTGCACCTCCACCTGTCCCAACCCTCCTGGTCATCAAGGTGACTAAGCAACCCAGGCCAGGGACCATGGCGCTCCCGCTCCGCGGGCACGGAGTCAGGAGGAGATGGTTTCTCGAGGTGAGAGGATAAGCTCGGGAGGGAAGGAGGAAGATGCAGCCAGCTCCACGAAGGCGATGGCAAGCAGCCCCGATTCCCATGGGGCCGGGGCCAGCCTTGCCCTTTGGAGG
>NW_009216558.1:14377-14921 GCF_000690835.1 Fulmarus glacialis
CCCGTCTCCGGATGAGTTGTCCATGCCAACTCAGAGGTCACCCACTTCGTGTCCATCAGGGTCTCTGGAGGGAGAGGGAGGAGAGAAAGAAGTAATTGGAGACGAAGGCCAAGATTAGAGGGAAAAAAACCCAGGAGGAGTGGGGGAGAGGAGAGCCGAGGCTGACATTTCTGCGGAAAACAGCAACTTGGGGGGTGAGACCCGTCTCCGGATGAGTTGTCCATGCCAACTCAGAGGTCACCCACTTCGTGTCCATCAGGGTCTCTGGAGGGAGAGGGAGGAGAGAAAGAAGTAATTGGAGACGAAGGCCAAGATTAGAGGGAAAAAAACCCAGGAGGAGTGGGGGAGAGGAGAGCCGAGGCTGACATTTCTGCGGAAAACAGCAACTTGGGGGGTGAGACATGGTGGGAGGAGGGGGGAGCGGCGCAGACAGACTCCAGATTTCTCTTCTCCTGTCAGGAGAACAGGAAGAGCGAGGCGTCCCCGGAGAGCCGCGCCGGAGCAGGGAAGCAGCAGGACGAGGAGCTGGCCAGGTGGCGAGGGG
>NW_009216559.1:0-235 GCF_000690835.1 Fulmarus glacialis
CGTTGCATGCTGGGAAATGTAGTCCCCGCTTCACTGAGGCGCCTACCTTGCCGCCACATCTCCGGCTGTCTCCACCCCCCGGGCCTGAGGGGAAGCGGGTAAAACCGGTAAAGATGAGGGGAAAAAGGGCACAAACTCAGCAGGTAACTGGTCCTCGGTGAGCCGAGGAACCCTTCCCACGTCACTTCTCCTCAAATAAAATCTTTGTCAGAACAATAAAGCGGGGAAGCGGCGG
>NW_009216559.1:533-4073 GCF_000690835.1 Fulmarus glacialis
CTGCTGTTTGCCTTAAAAAATGGACACACGCCCAGCTTTTCAGAGGACCCGTTGCCCCAGCTTGCCTTTTCCCTGCCCTATCCCCTGCCTACAGTCATGGAGCAGGACAGAGGCAGCAATGGTTGTGCTGTGGAAAGGAGGGGACTCCTTGCATGGGTCGTCCCTCAGGCCTGCCCGGTTGTGGACACTGCAGGTGAGGGGGGAGCAGTCGCAGCTCCAAAACACATGGTCCCATTTTACAGGTGGAGAAACAGGGTGATACAGTGAGGTGCTCAGGACACGCAGCGTGGCTCCAGCAAGTCGTGCATCTTCTCCTCACCTAAGGGTTTGCAGATCTCTGCTGTCGAGCAAGTCCCTGGTAGATGGGCTCTGCTGGATCTCCCTGAGGTGGTTTCAGAGGCCGCTGTCGCCGGCTGCAGGGCTGATCACATTAGGTGCAGTGTTCTCAGCCTGACGCAGAGATGTAAAAGCCTTGTCAGGGGATCCCACACCTTCAGGATATGACCCGTGTCCCTCTGCCTGGGCCCTGCCACCCACCAGATTCACCTGGTTCCTGGATTAGACAACATGGCATTTGCTCCCTCTCTGACCACCAAGGATCTCATAGATCCCCATCACACCCCAGTGGCTGCCACCCTTCCAGCCTGGAAAGGCTCGGGCTGTGCCCTCACTCCAGCTCTCCAGTCAGCCCTGTCCCCTCCCTGAAAATTTTCCTTTCAAGCATCAGTTTTTAGAGTTTTACGTGAGCAGTCACCACCACCATCAGCAGCTCCGTGGCTCCACCCTGAGTTCCCGGGTGTGGGGTGGCTGCATCCCTGTGCTGCCTACAACATAGCACAGCACACCGAGCTAAAGCAAGCCATGCAGCGCTGCCAAAGACCAGCATGGGCAATCAGAGCATCTTCCCTGCCTCTCTCCTGCTTATTTGTCTGTGTCCTCAGTGCCCGCAGGAACAGGTGGGACACTGTCACTGTGAGATCTGGTCAGGACACCAGTGTGCAGACACCCCCAGGCAGGAAAACACATCTTTAATGCTCCAAAGTACTGGGCAGGAGGAGATACAGCAACATGCAGAGGGGATCCAGCCCAGGCAGAGCTGCAGTGAGTTTGCAACGCGATGCTGCGTCATTCCCACACATCCTGCTCAGCTAGCCAAAGGCACAGGCAGGGGACCGGGAGGCATCCGACCCCGTCAGGCACACAGCTGGATGTAGGTTTCTTGAGACCAGAGCCAAAAGTATGGGAAGACCTTCTCAGTGAAGGTGGCCTTGAACTGCAAGATCTGCATCATGTTCTCCGCATTGTAGAAGGTCACTTGGCCTGCTTCGTAGTCCAGGTGGACCCTGATCCGCCGGGGCTCTTCCTTCAGTGCCAGTGGGGCGGGGGGCATGTGGAGCGCCGTGTACTGGCGATTCCAGTCCAGCCGCAGGGCCCAGATCTTCTCCATGGCCATGCTGAGGGAGTCCTTCCTCCGCACAGACTCCACGGCCACCCCCACGGCCCAACTGTCCCCGTTCCCTACCTCCAGCTCCCAGTAATGCCTCCCGGCCGTGAACCCCTGGGAGCCCAGGACACTGGGGCTGCCTGTGAATCTCTTGGGGGTGTCGGGGAGGTTTTGCTGTCCATCTCCCAGCCGCACGGTTTTGCGGTCCTTCGAGAGGATCAGGTACGGGCTTGCTGTCTCTGGGTCCAGCGTCACCTTCACTAATGCACGACAGAGAGAAACGTCAGTCCGATGCCCACTGAGGAGCAACCCAGCACCTCTCCCTTCTCTTCCGTGGGGCTGGGACGTGTCCTGTGAGCACAGTGGGCACTCGAGCACACACACCCAGCACCTGCAGCCCCCTCGGGTGACACGGGGCACTCGCTGCCCTCCGCACCAGGACCCATGGGCGAAGCAATGCTCCCCGAAGCCGGACTGAGCCAGGCAGCGTCCCCACGCGCAGGGAACAGACACAATGGACTTTGCTAAACCTGCTTTGCTGATCCTGGGCTGGATATTGCTGGGTCTAAGTGTGGTGGGGCTGCAGCCAGGCTGGGTGTGGGGAAGCAATATATCCCCGGAGTGTGAGGAAGCATTGCCTGCAAGGCAGCAGTGGCGCCAGGCCAGTCCCTGCTCCAGTGACAAGGGGGATGAATTCTCACCAAAGGGAATACCAGCTCCTAACTCCTCTCCGCCGAGTAACCAGGCAATCTCACTGCAGAGCCGGAGCCGCCCGTTCATGTGGGATGTTCTGCTGCCATCCTGCGGCCATCCCACAAGGCCACAGAGGTGTCACCGCACAGTGCCACCACCCCAGGCCCTCTGCTAAACCCACTCCTCCAGGGCCCCAGCTCATGGCGGGGGGGGACACTAAGGCACGCCCATCCTGTGTGTCAGGTCCCTCATCCCAAAAACTGAAAGGACAGAGACCAGCCTCAGCACCAACAGCTCCAGCCAGCCCCGAGCCCTGCGATGCTGCCAGGACTGTGTGGACGGTCTGCATCTGCAAAGGCATTTCTGACCCGTGCCTAAAAGCCAGCTCAAAATGCGTTACGGCCCCTTTGCTTAACTGGTCACAGTCTTACACATCGCAGCATGAGAATAAAGTCTCCAGAGACAGGGAAGCTGAGGGCCTCGCGCTGCCCCAGCCCTCATTTGGTGTTAGAGGACAGTGTTGTTGGGCATTGCCCGGCATGGGGACGGACCTGGATTTTTATAGCAGGCCTAGTCAAAACGAAGAGACCTGGTTTTAGACAGACCCTGGATTTAGAAGTTGTGGTGTGAGCCCATCTCTGCCCCAAGGGTGTAAGGACACTCATTCTGGAAAGCTTTTCTCCCTCATTTGTGCCCATCAGCTCCAGAAACTTACCCCTTTCTCTGTCCATCTCGCTCAGCAGGTTCACTAGAGGAAGGAAAGGAAGACGCATGAGTCTCTCTCCTCTTGTGGCATCTTTCCTGCTCCCCATCAGGACAGCAAGCCAGACGTGGAGCCTGCTCCCCAGCTCCCACAGCCCTGGGCTCCAGCAAAGCCCATCTCAGAGACGGGTCCTGCCTGGAGCCCCCGAGCCCCAGGCAGAGGCCGTGGGCAGTGAGGGTCTCCCACTGCAGCCGAGCACGGCGCAGGGACAGCAGTGTCCGGTGCCTGGGGCTTGGACACCACCTACACAGCAAGGCATCGCTCACCGCTTCTTTGCTTTACCTTTGAATCTGGCCACCGCACCCACGACCAGCTGGCTCATCTCGGAGAGGCTGTTAACGGTCCTCCGCAGCTCCGGGGAAACCGGCTCCGGGATCGGGGCCTTCGCCACCTCACAGCTGGGGGTGAAACAACACGGAGAGGAGCTCTGACCCCAGCACTCAGCCAGCACCCAGCACCAGGAGGGAAACGGGGGGACAATCCCCTACAGCAACAGAACTCAGGGGAGCTGAGTCCCAGCTATTGGCACGGGAACCCCGTCTTTAACAGGGGTGCAACAACTTCTGGCTCCAGCTAACATCACATTAAATCCCAAATACTCAGCAGGGCAAAACCACCTCCTGCCCAGCGGCTGCTGTTC
>NW_009216559.1:4132-4426 GCF_000690835.1 Fulmarus glacialis
CACATTAAATCCCAAATACCAAGCAGGGCAAACCCTCCTCCCGCCCAGCGGCTGCTGTTCGGCCGCCTGCAGCATTTCCAAATCTCTGCCCAGAAGAGCTGTGCGGGAGGAGAGCGACGCTGAGCCCGTTTCGTACCTGCTCAGGGTTTTGCCAACATCCTGGAAGAGAGAAAACACCAGGTCAGCTCTGGCACTGCCGAGAAGGACCGTGGCCCCCGGGGCAGTGAGTTAAAGTCACTCCCCTGGTGCATGCAGCAGGGGGATGGGGGCTGGGAGGGCACACCCCTCTCCTGG
>NW_009216559.1:4483-6563 GCF_000690835.1 Fulmarus glacialis
CCAGCCACACCACGCACCGCGGTGTCACAGCTTGGCCGCTGGCACGCCGGCTGGCACCGTGCTGCCCTTTGCTCCCAGGCTCCGGGCTGCACGGGCACTGGGATGCAGAGGGTGCTGGGTGGGCGCCCCCAGCCTCGCCAGGGAGTCACAGCACCTGTGTGGGCCATGCAGACTCACCGTAAGGAATTCGACCACCGGCTGGTCACGTTTCTTCTCTATCTCCGCAATCAGCGTGTCCAGCAGCGATTTCCTCTCTGAAACGCTGGAGACGTATTTGCGGCGCTCCTTGGTGAGCTCCCCGTGCGCCTGGTCGAGCTGGGCCAGCAGGACGCCCTCCTGCTCCCGCAGGAACTGCTGCAGCTCCTTGAAGGTGTCCCGCAGCCTCTGCCGCTCCGAGGCCACCTTCCCCTGCAAGGCACCCACACGGAGGCCCCTGAGCCATCCCGTCCTCCGGCCGCCTCCGCGCGGGCACAGGGACCCAGTGCTGTGAAGAGAGGGGCAAGGATCACAGGGAAAAGGAGAAGAGTTTTTGGAAAGGAAAAGCTGGAAGAGTGGAGGGGGGAAACGGGTGGCAAGTCTTGATGGACCCAAGATGACAGCAGAGTCTGAATGAGAGCAGGATGGAAGAAAGGTATATGGGATGGACAGGGAGGGAGAGAGAAAATAGTGTTGTTATGGAAAAGGAGATAAATATAAATGGGGAAAGATGGGACACGCCCATGAAGAGGGGTGGGTAAGCAGGCAGGAGGGCACAGAGAGAGAAACACACACCAGCAGGCTGTCACTTTTCTTTTCTCCTTTGGGCTTAAATTCTTCTTTCTCTTTTTGTAGAAAAACCAGGTTGCTCTGGAGCGTCTCCTGGAGGGGGGGAGGGGGGAAGCATATTTGGTTATTTTGGGGTTACGTTAGCGAGATGATGTCACCAAACAGCCCCTGTGGGGACAATACCGCTCTGCAGGGAGGGGTCGCTGGGGGTGGGTTTGAGCTCAGCTCCATCGAAAGGGAAGGGCTCGGAGACACCACCCACCTCTCTCCAAGCACGCGCTTGGAGATCTCCAGTACAGGCTAGGGAGATCCCCATGCGCAGCTGTTTTGGCCAGAAACATTTCTGGAATAGGTTCATGTGGAAACCCTGAAGTTTGTGGTTTGGGTTTTGTTGTTGTTTTTTTTTTTTTTAATTAGGAAAAACAACTTTTGGTGTTGGAAGTGGGATTTGTGGGAAGAGGTTTGCAGTGACAGCAGCACTGCGTCTCCGCCGTCTCAGACGCACTCCATAAATTCGCTGGAGTATTAAAAAAAATCTGATGCTCCTCCAAGCCACGCCCTGGGGCAGAGCAAGCTGCTGGCGTGGGGGACTCCAGCCCACCTGTGGGGGGGAGAGACCCCTGTAGCTGCAGCCCCAGCCCTGTCCCTGGCTGGGGACGTATGGGGCACTGGGGACCTTGCGGGGCCACAGAGGGGTGAGCAGCGAGAGGGACCTGCGCTCCTGGACGGGCTGGGGGGAGGCAATGGGCAGTGGGAGCCACGGAAGAAGCAGCAGCCCCAGCGGGGTGGCAAGGATACGGGACCCCAGCCCGCAGCCAGACGTGGACCCCAACCCATGGCCAGATGGGGACCCTAACCCATACCCAGACAGGGTCCCCAAACCCATATCCAGATGGGGACCCCAGCCAGCAGCTGGATGGGGACCCAAATCTGTGGCTGGACAGGGACCCTAACCTGTGCCCAGAGGGGACCCAGACCTGTGTCCCGAGGGGACCCCAATCCATGAATGGAGGGGTACCCCAGCCTGTGCTCAGAGGGGACCCCAGCCCATGTGCAGAGGGGACCCAGATCCATGCCTAGAGGGGACCCCAACCTGTGCCTGGGAGGGACCCCAGATCTGTGCCTGGAGGGTACCCCAGCCCGTGCCCAGAGGGGACCCCGACCTGTTCCTGGAGGGGACCCGTGCCCAGAGGGGACCCTGACCTGTTCCTGGAGGGGACCCCAGCCCATGCCCAGAGGGGTCCCCAGCCCATACCAGGGAAGGGACCCAGCCCACTCCCCAAGAGTCCCCCCGCGCCCCCCTCCCCAGGCAGGC
>NW_009216560.1:0-12095 GCF_000690835.1 Fulmarus glacialis
GCTCTCGGTCGGCTCCTCATCCATCTCCACGCTAAGCTCCATGCACTCCAGCTGGTCATTGACATAGAGGGTGACACCCCCTCCTCGTCTCCTCTGCCTGTCCTTCCTAAAGAGCCTGTATCCTTCCATTCCAACACTCCAGTCATAGGAACCATCCCACCACGTCTCTGTGATGCCAATAAGATCACAGCCCTGCAGGTGTGCGCATGTCTCTAACTCGTCTTGTTTATTCCCCATGCTATGTGCGTTTGCATAGAGGCATTTAAGTTGGGCCCCCGATTAAGCTGACTTACTGCCTTGATTGGCTGGAATTCCTTTGTGCTGCTCTTCAGGTGCTCTCCTGCTGACCTGTGATCCTTCTCAATAGTAGCATTGATGCAACCATGTACTTTTACAGTTTATTTCCTTTTCATTACAGGTAAAGCTGTATTAGTGGAAATAAGTGTGGTAGCAATATAGTTGTGTTCAGTTTAAGAATGGTATACTGTTTAGATTTGGCATAGTTTTAAAATGTTGTCTAATAGGTACACCTTACCAGATGTGATGAGAATAGCACCAGAACATAGTGGGGTTTACATTATTATCCTCTGATGTATATCCATCTTGCAGATTTTGTCCCAGAATCTGGGAGACTAAATCCTTGCAGCAAGTGCCAAGGGTAGGAGTAACAGTGCAAATAGAGAACTGAAGTGGCATGGGGATGCCAACCAGTTTCTAAATCATTGACTTCTTTGTTATCAGCTTGCTAGCTCTGTGTTGAAAAGACCCAGTAGGCAAAGACAGTGAAGTCAGTCTTCTGATCACTGGGAGGAAGCTGCAAAATTTTTATGTTGAAACACAACCAGTAGTTTCTCTCTCCACTAGCCCCACAGTCCAGGAAACAGGTATTGTGGGATTAATCAGTTTTATCAGCAATTTTCTTTGTGTGGAAAGGATGGTAAAGCACCTGGCACCTCTCTTTGCAGTCTGATGCTACCAGCAGGGGAGGAAGTTATGGTGGAGAGCCACTGGAAAAATCATTCTTCTCAGATATATATGGGCGTATCTTAGACTTACACACGTACATTAAGGTGTACAGGGCACCTGTACACAGAGCTAAGAGCTCTGAAACTCCTCTGTCAGACATTTAACTGAGTGGTTTTCTTTTGGGATTGCATCTGTCCTTGGGCTGCATTAAAAGCATCTAGTTAAACATGATAAAAAGAACTGCTGACCTAGGATGGAAATGATGAGCTATAAGAAGAGGCAGCGTAGTGTGTTTTATCACAGAAAAGGTATTTACTTTAAAAAAACATTGCCAGCTTAAGCTGAATAAGATAAATAATGCATTTATAGTGAAGGAGACTTAGTTTAATGAAGACAAAAGACAGGACATTAATAGATGTGCTAAACATCCAACAAATTAATCTTTAATTTATAAAAGTGCTGTGTACCTGAACATCATCACTGAGTTGGGTGGCCTGAGAGAAACTCTGAGTAACTAAAGCATATCACAGAGAAGTAACCCTAAAAGGTTCATGTAAGGACAGGCTCTGAAAATCACAGCTTAGGCAATTTAGCCCATCTTCTGCCAGGTGATCATATGGCGCTGAATGTGTTCTTGAAATTTCAAGTACATACTTAGAAACCCTATTAAATTGAGGATAAGTGCTTTCTTGGGTAATACAATACTGAGATAGAAAATTATAAACAAGAGTCTTCCCGACATTTAAAACTTATGTTACAAGGCTATATCTGGGGGAATTGTTCACTTTGGGTTTTTGCAGGTTCCCGTAAAATGGAATTTAAGGGAAGTTCCTGGCATGAATCCTGTTTCGTTTGCCAGTATTGCCGGCAGCCTTTGGGAACAAAACCATTGATCACTAAAGACAATGAAAATTACTGCGTGCCCTGTTTCGAGAAGCAATTTGCTCACCATTGCTACTCTTGCAAAAAGGTAATTAAACGTACAATGGAAAAATTGCCCTAATGAGGTAATATTGCTCGTGGGGGAAGGGGCTGGATTATATAAAATGTCCGGTGAACTAAGAGTAAGAGCATTGGTATTGGCATTGCATGCCGAAAGCTAAATGCAACAGTGTCTGCTGTGCCCTTCTAATTAACATTAACATAAGCCTTATTATATTTGAAATAAATTTATTGAAACATTTGGGGGTTCTTTTGTTTGCACTTTTTAACAAAGGTTGAAATTTCACTGAAAATTATGTAAAACCCTTCTTTCCTGGTAATATCTGATTTTGCCTTCATAAACATGCTTCCCTTTCCAACATTTTTCAGATATATTTATATGCATAATAAGCCACCTAAGCTGAGCAAAGCATTCACAGTCTTGCCTCGTTTTCTCTTGAAATGTATCAGGCAATAATCAGATTAAGTAATATTCAGTTGTGATAATACTAGTCAAGAGTCCTACTGTTTCAATACATGATGCTTCCCCTATGGGTACCAGAAAGCTTGATTTCAAATGAGAGGGGTTTTTTCCCCAAATAAAAATAAATCAATTCATCCCTCCCTCAGTTTCTCATATTTTAAAATTGTTTCCGACTGATGAAAATACTAACAGTATCACACTATTCTCTAGGGAAAGGTTCTAAGCTACTTTTTATGGCAAAATTTAACTTACTCTTTAGTACCTGTATCACTCTGGAAGAAAAAATATTTTTTTTCACTTCATCAGGTAACTTATAATTTCGGAAGTTATTTAATATTTATCTGTAAACCTCTACCTCTAACAAAAGCTTTTAATTTAATAAAAATCTGTTGCCTGTTTTTTTCTTTAGTAGTTAAACTTTAGAAAGTGCTTCTATATATTCCCGTGTGTCTACATCTAGTCTTTAATTTGCATTAAATGATCACATGTCAAATATAGTAATTCTGCTCTATGTTTATTAGAGGCATTGAGGTTGGCAACTCCTATGTGAAATAATCAAGATTTGCTTCTTAAAAATTCTAGGAATGCAAAGAGTCCCCCTACATAATAGCTAAAACAATTTTACTACTTAAACTCTCATCAGTTCCCATAAATAAGAATTGAGCCCAAAGAGATTAAATTGCCAAACTGGAGTCTTGAATTTTGTGCCAGAGACTTTTAATGGAAAAGCAAATGAGAGTTAGAAGTAGCCCAATACTGGAATGCTAAGGGGATCGGGAACTATTTAAATTTTTTTATTGCCTGACATCACCCAGTATTATTCTTTATTTCCCTGAAACTGTACTCCCCAGGGAAATTTGATGGTGCCAGTATTTCTACTTCATTAAGTTTCTCCAACTTTTTCTCCTCATGTTCCAACTATATTCATTCATTCATTTTTTCCTTCATTCATTCATTCACTGTTGTACATGTGACCTGACAGTAGAAACACTATTTTACAGCTCGTCTTTATCTCTACAGAAATTTCTCTATACAGCCTCTCACAACTTCTGTGAAACCAGCTCTTTACCGCACATATGGAAGCCCTAGAGCAACTGGATATTTCCCTCTTCAGAAATAAGCAGTAGAGATCTGTGAGTGAGTTGCAGGGAACGAGACGTTTGATGACACTGATAAACACCATTTTTTTCTTCTTTTAGCAGTGATCATCTCCTTTCTGTCTCACTTCTGCTTCTTTACTGTCTCTTTCTTTCTACTTAAAATACTGTTTCAGTTGTGAGACAGCAAAATGCCAGTTCCAGTTGGAGATTAGTCACAACCTCAGCATTGGTTCTTTCATTCCCTGTCCATCACTGAGAATTGCTCTTCTGAGAGCATGCCTTTATCCGCATGTGTAACAGAAAAATTTCATAACAAGCTAACCTGTTTATTACAAACCCTGAGGTTATCCTATGGTAGAAAACAGAGAATAACAAACCAGTGGCATGTTCAGCTCAACTGCAGTTAGTCAAGTTGATATTCCAGATAAAAAACTGTTGACGTGACTGCACTTTCTTCTCTTGTGCATATGGGAAGAGCGAAAACAAGTGGAAGGACTTACAAAGGACTGGATAATCCTTCAAGATTCACACATTTGTTTCATTGCTCTGTCCTTTTTGTCAATACGTTAGGTAATAACTTCTGGGGGAGTGACCTACCATGATCAGCCTTGGCATAAAGAATGCTTTGTGTGTGCTGGGTGTAAAACCCAGCTGTCTGGACAAAGGTTTATTTCCAAGGATGAATATCCATACTGTGTAGACTGTTTCAGCAAATTGTATGCTAAGAAGTGTGCTGCTTGCAAGAAACCTATTACAGGTGAGTCTCATCTTCTAGAAGGGTCTAGACACCAATGAACCACCAGGCTTCTCTCAAATCAGACTTGACTTTAGAAAACAGCATTAAAAACAGTCCCGTCTTAATGAAAGACCGAGGGAGTTAACTACTAGAGAGACCTTCTCTCCATCACATGTAATGTGTCTTGCTAGGACATACAGATCACACATGTTCCCTGACTGCTGAGGAGCTGTTTTATGTGCCGAAAGGAGTTCCTGCATTGTTTGATTTAGTGCTTTCTGCACTAAAATTCATCTCTAAGAATATATGAAAAGGCACTTTTTGGCTCTTCCCAGTGCAGACAAGTCCCTCGTGTCTGTAATTTCTTCAGCTTTGTTTTAAATATGATCAAATTGGACACGAATTAACTGCCTGCTGGTTAGACACACCTATCAAATTAGAAAGCTTGCCAAATGCAACAAAGCTCTATTGCATGCATCCTTGTGTACTTAGATGATTTATAATTAGGCATATAGGTCACTATATGAGAGCATTTTCTGGTGTTCTGCATTGTAATTCTATTATGTGTGGACTTATCTGTTGAAGAGTACTGATTGTTACTGGTACATGCTGCATATGTAAGTGGACAAATAAAATGATGAATACCCAATCAAATGGGCATGATTTTGAAAAAAAAAAAAAAAAAGCCCCA
Source organism: Fulmarus glacialis (assembly GCF_000690835.1). Lineage (NCBI taxonomy): Eukaryota > Metazoa > Chordata > Aves > Procellariiformes > Procellariidae > Fulmarus > Fulmarus glacialis. The sequence goes on from NW_009216560.1 coordinate 4,899, forward strand.
AACCACCAAAAAAACCCAAAAAACACCAATGTTTTATTTCAGATACTCATGCTAGGAACTCCGTGATCTGGTGATTTCCGAAAGACTCGATCTTGAAGAAAATTAGGTGGAAATAATTAAATTTCACTCAGTGTTGTATAGAAACTATATGTATCAACGCATTGCAAATAATTTTCGTGAGAGTTTGTTGGGAAGATCAGCAAACCTGAATGGACATTCTGATAAACTCATTCTGTTCAGATTTCATAATGGGATAAGAAAACAAGCAAGTGACTTGTGGCTTGCTTAAAATATTTCTCACTGTATTTAAAGTTTTTTCCAATTCAGCCAACAAAGGATATTTCAGACTATGGATTTTTGTTCATTTGTTTGTTTGCTATAGGAATGACAACCTGATCACAAATCAGAAAACAATCTGTTGCACTTCTGAACCATGTCCAGAAATACTGGATTCACATCTTCTTTCTCATAATCTCTTTCAGCTCTCGGAGGTGCTAAATTTATCTCATTTGAAGAGCGCCAGTGGCATGGGGAATGCTTTAACTGCGCAAAATGCTCTGTCTCGCTGGTGGGCCAAGGATTCCTCACTCAGCAGGATGATGTCCTTTGTCATGAATGTGGCTCTGCTTCATAGTTCTGTGGAGAGCTGTACAGCTGCATTATTCTCGCTCTGTAACCATGTACTTCATTACTCTGCAGTGAGAAAATCATCTAAAAGGTATAACAGTTGTTTAGTCATTCAGGTAACGTTCCAACTGCAGTTTAATTCTATCATAGTTCTCGTATGTAAAAAATTTAAACAGACCCATACTAGCTAAGAAAATAATGCAGAAAAGATTCGTATATATTTTAAATATAACTACAGTATGTTTCTCCTTGTAACACACTGCACTCTGCTGTTAGAAGCTTAAAAATTTAAATTTCATCTTCCATGAACTATATGACTAATGATGAGGCATTAGCACTGCTTCACAGATGCAGACCTTGGTGTGGAAAGCTGGGCACATACATTTTTCTATTGGATCATAACATTGATGAGAACAACTTGTAGATATCAACTTCCTCCATACTGTGGGCAAAAAAGCTGCTGACAAAGCAGTCAGAAAGTCGAGAAGGGGATACTTTTACACAGAGGGCCACTGAGTCAGAGAAGCCCATTCCAGGGCCAGATAAAGGGAAAAAAGGTCATTTTCCTCTCTTTACTGAGATTGCTCCTCAGAAATGTGGTCTTCAGTCATCAGAAAAACTGAGTGACAGGTCCTTTCCCAAAATTAGTTAACTGTACTTAATTTTTCAAGCATAACTGTTTTAGAACATAAATAAACCCATATTTTGAGCTACTGTTACAGTAAGGATTGCCCAAGATTGGATAGTGCTGATGTACACTTTCCCATAACTAATATACCTTAAGACTCTGTCTCCATTGTCTTCACTAGATCTTCAAATACATGCATAAAATATATTTTTTTATTAGTAGAGACAAGACCCAACTCATACTTGTCCCTTTAACCTTGTACTTTCCTCCCCTCAGAGCCCATTTGCCAGCAATCAAAGCACTGTTAATGGCCTTACCATTTCCACCCTGCTAGGTCATTGATCCACAGTCTACCCCGTTTCTTGTAAATGCGTGCTTGTCTATAGCAAGCTATAAGCTCTTCAGAACCAATACTCAATTCATTTTGCTATATGCCATATGCATTTGCTAATATTATGTCAAGAATTGGTAATGTCATTGCAAGCTAGGCAGTCCTCACATGTAGTACAAAGTATTAGTTTCTATGTAGCTGGCTTTGAGAAGGTTATATCTGCTTGCTGAGCTTCAGCACTCAACTGTCTATTATTAAAGGTCATCTAGAGCTGAGTTAAAAGCATTTTTCTTCTCACTTCTTCCATTCTGTATGTTACAATGGCCTGATTCATGTTACAGTGTCTGTACCAGGCTGTTGTGAGTGGTGCAGTGATATTAAGGATGGCAGATTCTGCACCGCTCAGCACCATTTTAGTCCTCATCTCGCACATCTTTGAGTTGTACATTCTCCTTTAGACTCTTAAGTGCATAGAGTTATTTGGCTGACTTGAGTGGGCTTTATTCATACTGAAGCCAACCATTACTTCAGGTAGAAAAATGAAAAAAAGAGAAAAGAAAAAAAAGAATATGTGTGCATAGCTAAGCCAAAGCTGAACTGCAGTGGCATAAAATTAATATGGATAATGACTGACCAACAAGTACATAGCGGTCTGTTTTCCAGTCAATAAAATATTGATCTTTTGCTCTACGTGGTGTTTTGGTTTTTTCTTTCTTCTTTCATAGCAGCTTTTATTGCAATCTGGAGTTTGATTAGTTTATGCCTTTTCATTTTATCCCAGCTGCCTCCTTTTCTATTTTCACATTTCACATGGTTGATACAGGTTCTTGGTAAGTCTTGGATTCCCATAAATAGAAATATGTTTCATTGCCTTAAATACACACACACACACACACACACACATAGTGGTTCACAGTTATGTATGATGTTCTAAAAATGTGCACAGAGTTATCAGAAATTAGCCCATTAGTAAATGTTAATTGTCTTAACTTTTTAAGTGAAAATGATGAATCACCAGATGCAAGCTTGTCTGTGGGGTGTACCTTTTGTCTGTGTTGTGTGAAATAACATTCAGCACATTGCAAGAATGTGGTTTGGGCCCTTTATTCAGTCTTGTCTGAACAATCTTCCAGCTTAATTACAAACTGACGCAAGAATTACCAGGCAGAGTCCTAAGACATGACAGAGTCACAGGTCAGACACACCGATCATGATAATCCCAATCTTCAAGCCTTAACATTTAGGAAAATGAAATTCTTCTCTGACTCATCAACTAATTATATTTTTAGAAATACCAACTGAATTATTTATTTCTCTTGCAGTAAATACACTACAGTCAAATCTGAAACTGAACATTTTCACTTCAGAATAATAACAAGAAATAAATGTGACTGCTATAAATAGTTTGAATAAAAATTATGCTGGATATCAGATTGATATTTCCTAGTCTCAGTCACCAGCTACCGACGTATAAACATAAATATGGTAATACTCTGCACAATTTGGGTCAGCTATGCTCATGTAGATGAAAGCTCACTTGAATAGGTGCAGAGAAGGGCTGCAAGAAGGAACAGTGTGTCTCTCCGGAGGACTGTAGATCATGGAGGGGATTAGGCAGCTGCTATAAGCCAAGAGATTACATTTGGCTCAAGAACAAAGGCAAGTAAACTCCTCAGGACTGGAAATTGAAAATTAGAAGGCTGCTGCCGCTGCTGAGCAGTGATGCTCCAGGACAGCCTCTTTCCAGAACCAAGAGGGGAACAGCTATGCGGTCAGTTTCAAAGTGATGCTTGATCAGTGTGTTAAATGGCATATGTAACATGATTGCCTGGCACAGCAAAGCACTGGGCAAAATTAACCAGATGGTCAGCTTCAGTTGCTAACATTTGATTTACTGCAGGATGGTCAGGTTACAGACTCCAGTGCAATTCAATTTTCTTTAATAAACTTCAGAGGATGGAAGTTTGAGAGATTTATTTTTAAGTCAATCTTTTTTAATGTCATGTGCTTTTCTTTAACATTGTACTGTTTTATTTTAAAATATATCTTCCCTGTGTATTAGCTGCCCAGCTCTAAGGTAATCATATTGCTTTTGTTATGGTCAAGCTCAATTACCCTAAGGTGCAGTGACTTCTCTAATGCCCTGATCACATCTCCACTGTACCCATAGTTATCCCAGGGGACTGGGAGGGAGGCTGCCATTTGGGACTAACTTCTGAAGAGTTAAGTAGGTGCCCTATTACGTCCCTCAATGCTTAAGGCTAAAGTTTAAGTTCTTCAACCACTGGCTAATTGCCAGAGAACTCCTGGAGGTAACATGCCTAAAATACGAAGAACAAGCCCTGCCATATTGGTACCAAGTGACCCTTCTCTACCCATATTTCACATTTTTCACTCTCAGACAAGTTCATATAGTGAGAGCAAGATATCAGCCTTTTCCTGGACTTTTAAAATCCAGGCAGGTTTCCAGTAGATATTGTAACAGGCAACACACAGCAGTAGTAACTCAGAAACCCAGGATTTCACAGGTGGAGGCGTATGCTCCAGACTCATGACTTAGGTCTAGGATGAAACCCAGACATCCTCCATTCTCCCTCCTTGTTCCCTGGTTTTCTGGAAAGAAAATCTGCGAGCCCAGGCTGGGGAAGGGCTAGGGCATAGTGTGGCCATATCCGTGAAGTGGGTGCTGCATCACAGTGTAGTTTTTCTGCAGTAACTCAGCACATGCAAGTCTAACTGGTTCTTGTACTCTACTAGTGTGTCGTCCCAGGCTTTCCTCATGGTAAGAGTGGCTCAGTGCAACCACGGGAGCATTAAGAAGGGAATGGTAAGGTTTTGCAAGGCCTTCTGGACCTGTGGTTTCAAACACTTCACAGGCCCCATCACGAGAGGTGAGGTACCTGTTTATAGCCCACTGAATTGACCAGCAATTTCAGCATCTGGTTAAAGTTTTTATGAATCTCACTTTATTTAATAGAGTGGATGTAGAGCAGTGTATTGTATTTTAGAAAGACAAGTAAAAACACAGCGATATTTATACAATGACAGATATCAATAGCTGAAGGAAAGTAATGTTAAATGACTGCCTAAGTGGAAGCTGGGACACCATTTCTGTAAACAAAAAAGTTGGATGGGATTCAAGCCTATAGCCAGAACAAACTTGTTTACCAATCAAGCAGGAATACTACATTCTTGTTAATAATATCTCAAAGAAAACGTGTGTGCATGCATGTATGCTTGTTCACCCTCAAATTGCCAAAACTTGAATGGACTGAGTCGCAGGAAACCTGGCAACTTAAACCAAAGTACAAAACACCTGGCATGGTTATAGACGGCTATTTCCAAACAGAAGTTTCTGTTCATCGTATTCAGGAGTACCAGGTACAAGTATTTTGACATGAAAAGAGGACATGAAAAAGGTAAGACCTTTTGAGGACAGCTATGGCTGCAGTTTTTGTATAAGGATGTTATCCAATTGGCAATACAGAGCTGCAGTGGAGGGTCTAGAGATATCAAATTGGGCCTAAATCAGAAAGCTTTTCTTAGCTTGCTAGAGAGAACGTTTGTCCAATAATGTCCATTTAAACATTTCTGTAGACTTTCATCCTGCATTTTTCACCTAAGTCCTTCCTGGGGCTCCTTGAAGATGAGGCCAAACAGAGAGGCCAGACAGAGACGAGGGATCTCTACAGCACAGTCACACAGACATCCACAATGGCTAGTGAAAACAGCACATAAGAACCTGGATTTGCTCAGTGACAACTAATTCAGTGTCAGGAAAAAAACCATTGGACAGCATTACATCCAAGCTAATAAACTCTATATCTGTCTTGGATGTAATCCAATATCTTTTTTCATCAGCTTGTGCCTCTGCTGTACATCCTTTACTGGCCTCTCCAGTAAGATGTTCAAGACTGTAGATGCTCACCTGATTCACTGCAGATTTTTTTTAGCACTAACTGAATTAGTAAGTTACTGCATACAAGAGACTGCACTACTACTACATCTCTGGAAAAAAGGGAGCCACGAGTCCCTTTCATGCATAGTTTTTGTGAGGCTTTGAGAACTAATCACATTAAAACAACAAAGAAACACTCAGCTCCTGCCTGTAGCCTGCGCACAGATATGAAGGTGACCAAAAATAATCAGACAAGATCACTTACAGAGCAAGCAAAGGAGCATGGCCTCAGATGTTTGAGGAACTGAGTCAAGCAGAAAATTCCTAGCAAAATCAAGAAACAATTGAGCAAGTTTTTGAGGGTTCAGATGTTTCGCTCCAGTATCTCAGCTCCCGCTCAAGTCACTTGTTAGCTCTCACCTAAGAGCTCACATCCTGGTAGTCCTCAGGTGCATTCCCTTAATTTCCACATGTGACTAGGAAAGCAGTTCGCTGGGAAAGTCTGGCACAACAGCCCAGCCTCAGGAATCTCATGGGTGACTTATTAATTAGAGGATTGGCCCAGCAGGAGGTAACAAAATCCAAACATCCTGAGATAGTTGCTCACATTTGAACCCCAGTGCTCAGCTTAGAGTACTTTTGTAGCAAAGACTCACCTCAGGTAACCATATCCACATTGTTCCTGGATGAAGATCCTCATTTGACCATCTGTCTTCACCTTAGACTTTGGATTAGATTTTGCCAGGCTAATTATCAAATAAATAAATAAAAATAATTTCTTCTATGCAAACACAGCTTTCCTGGATTAAAAAAAGTACAGTGCAAAATAATGTAAACAGTTTATCTGGTTCTGCTGAATTACATTTTTTTGTTATTCTTGTTTCCCAAAGGAAAAAGAAAAAGACCTACTTATTTCTTGAGAACAAGCTCTTTACTTATAAAAAAAGCAAATCAAACCCTTAGTCAAACATTTTCATTGGAAGGACAGCAATCTGAGTAGAAATTTCTGGCTATGAAAGCAGATGGCCGTAAAAGGCTGCTAATATGAGGAGTAGGACTTACCCCAAACAATAGAAAAATTGATAACTAATGTGTAACTGAAATGGTAGCCTAGCATGTACGTTGTGAGCCTGTGACAGAGGACCAACCTCAGGACCAACCAGTCTTCTGTTGGGGACCAGCCTGTTCTCATACGGCCTTGGAGAAGTGACAAGTTGGGTGACCCTAACGTTACATTCCAATGTTTTTAAACATTTGGATTTCTTTAACCTTTAACTCTTTAATTTGCTGGCTTTCTCACAATAGCCATCTTATTCTTTGTTAGCTTGATTTTTTTTTAATTGCTACAAAACCCTTATTGTAATCTTAACCCTTAACTCACTGGAAAATAAACCCACCCTGACTGATTTTTTGGGGCGGGAGGAGGGCAATGTCTGTTATCGTTTACCAAGATCTTCGCTTTAAAGCGTGTTCCCACTTGCCTATAAAACACTATCAAAGTTAAATGCTTTGAGCCGAGCTCTGTGCCAAACTTTCTCAAGCCAGTTCCCGCTTTTGTCTTCCCCTTTTTCCTTTTCATCCCCAGAAGATTTCAGTCAAAATCATCTTACATTTCACAAAGCAAAACACGGGAAAAAATATGTTTGCCCTTGTCATGGTTTAACCCCAGCTGGCTACTGAACACCACGCAGCTGCTCGCTCACACCCCCCCCC
>NW_009216560.1:12237-19058 GCF_000690835.1 Fulmarus glacialis
GGCCATCTCCAGGAAAGCAGGGCTCCATCATGTGTAACACTTACTTGGGAAGACAAACGCCATCACTCTGAACGTCCCCCCCTTCTTCTTCTTTGCCCAGCCTTATATGCTGAGCATGTTGTCATATGGTATGGAATAGCCCATTGGCCAGCTGGGCCAGCCATCCCGGCCACGCTCCCTCCCAGTCCCCTGCGCACCTGGCAGGGCACGGGAAAATGAAAAGTCCTTGACTAGCATAAACATTACTTAGCAACAACTAAAATATCAGTGTGTTATCAACACTATTCCCATACCACATCCAAAACACAGCACTATACCAGTTAATAGGAAGAAAATCAACTCCATCCCAGCCGAAATCAGGACAGCCCTATACTAAAGAACCCTGAACCTTTTCTTTGAGGGGTTCAGGTGCTTCACTTGATTTTGGCTCAGGAACAAATTTGACTACAAAAAGGAAAACTTTCTCTCATGGATATGTCTCCTGCCATCCCCACAAAAATCCACTTGTCCCAATTACATCTCTTCTGCATTAACGAATTGCAGACACATTTCTCACAGGGCAAATGTATGGTCCAGATACTATGTGCTTGGTGACAACCACTTGTAAGCATTTTAGGTTGTGTACATGTTTCAGTTCCTCAGCTGTAATATTCCCCCATCTTGGAGGAATCAAGTTAGATAATTGTGAAAATTGATCCATCTAAAGCACTGTCATAGGAGACTGCTGGTGATCAATCTGACAAGGCCAACCTCTGAGTAAAGCTCCCAATTCTGTCTTCAGAGTAGCTTTCAGCATGGAGCCACATAGCGAGCAGTGCTGAGAGCCCTCACTATGAGAGCACGATCCACTCTGCACGGACGGTGGGGAATGGGTTCCCTAGGAAAATAATCATTATGGACTGTTTTGCCTAATGGCTGTGCTATGCAGGAAAGGTAAGGGTGCTGCAGAGGCAGCTCTAATTCTAGTGTTTCCTCACCGGGATCAGAGACAAGCCCTGAAAAGTCTAACCCAAATTAGCCAGGATTAGTCACTTTTTTTTCATTTAATATTTCTGGTAACCCGCCAAAGCCCACAAGGCTTTTCAAAAGAGGGTTTTAGTGGGATTTCTGCCCTCTGTCCATGCCAAGGAGGGAGCGAAAGGCTGGCCATGGTGCCCAAGTGCCCCTTCCCACCAGCCCCCACTAGACAGCACGGTGTGGTGGCCTCCTGGCCCGCAGCCACTCCAATGCAAACCTGCCACCAACCGCAAAACTTTATAAATCCCTATACTTGCATGAATCCAAACAAGTTTCCCTCACTTCTGAGACAGGGATGTGCTCTGCGGACTCAGGCTCGCTGTACATTTAGAGCACACTGCCTCAGAAATGCAGTGATGCTTATTTTCTGCATTTATTAATGCTTGCCTGCTCCTCCTGTTGATGTGCTGCTGTCACACAGAGGGGGGATGTGCACTGGACCCAGCTGCCTCTCTCCCACTAAGTGACCCCCACTGATTTCTGCAGAACTGTTTCTGGAAGACAGAGATTTCCCATCAGAAAACAAACCGCAGGGCTGTTGACTACGGAGGAAAGACTCAGAACATAAGGCTGTGATACGGCTCTTTATGGGCATCTAATTGGTTCTCATTACTGAAATTAAAGTCACTCTGTGTGATGAAAAACAATGGTCAAGGGCGGAAATTCAGCTGCTACTACAGTCTGATAACTAAACAAGAGTAACTTAAACCTGCCAGAACTATTAAAGAGGAATTTAGGCTGAACAGGATTCTGGCCTTGCTTCCCTTTTGCCCGAAGGCTTAGTTAGTCTGCTGCATTCCTGGTACAGAAACAATTGCTGCTGTTTCCTCGTGGGAGGGAAGCAAGGTCAGGTCCCTTTTCTACCCCTCATACTTACTGGCTTACAGTGGGAGCGTTCAGCAAGCTGGGATTTGCACTCTGTACCAAACAGAGAACTCACACCAAGGGAAGGTAGCTGGTAGGCATCTTACTGTCTTACACGTCTTTTTTACAATCTAAAGCAAGAATATACCATTTAGCAGAACAGCATATGCTTTCTTTTCGAGCATGATATCTAACAGACAGTTAGTGCAAGGTTAAGACTCCTAAATAGCCTGCCATCTGCAATGGATGTGATGAAAAACCATACCCCCCAACACTGATGTTTGTTTCCAGCCAACTTGTCTAGGTTTACAAAGTCTGTGTTGCAAGAACCTCAGTGTCCTAAGGAATCACAATAGGCTTCCTTTTAGGCACAGAGAGGCTGCATGATCAAAATCAGGATTCACAGAAGCCATTGGGCTGAGTGGGGGAGTGTCTCAATTATCCAAAAGAAAATATTGCTGGGAAGGTTATAGGCTAAGTCACACTACTCACTTCCAGACAATTAATTAAGGGCAGGAAAGTAACAAATGTATCCCCCATCCTGCGATGTAAAGTTGTGAAAGCTCTACCAAAATACTTAAGCACTCTACCAAGCAAACAAGTCTTGACAGAAGGACATTTGTGCATTACCACTCTTCTAGACGTGAGAGCTCAGCAATGAGCACGGTCGCCAGGAATGTGAAAAACCAACTTCAACTCTCTTCTTTATCCAATTTGGATTAAAGATTTAAACTTCCTCAAAAAAGTGTCCTGTCCTGAGCACTGGTTATCTGTCCGTTTTGGAATCAAGAAAAGTGCCACATTTCTTGCTGAAGAAATTTTCATATTACATAGTATAATTAAATATTCATTGGTTCAAACATGTGAGAAGAGCTCTATCATACATAAGCATGTTGCTCAGCTGGGAAATCTGGAGCATCCATTTCCAGCTGCAGCAGATGACAACAGTGACTATACCAACTAGTCCTGAGTCAAGCACTGGTTTGTTGGGATGCAGCTCTTCCAGAGGAAAGGAATTCTGAGCAATTCACTGTATTTTCACAGAACTGTAAACAGGGTAAGCAAGAAATTTAGTTCATTCATAGATATTACCAATAACATTATGATTTCAAACATTGGCCCTGATGGGAACCGTCTCTCTCCTGAGGAGCAGTAGAGAAGTGGGTTTGCAGAGATGCTGCTGGACACCCAGAGCCTGTGACAATGGCAAGCCAAGGGGTGGTGGTTCCCCCGATCGGGGTGGAAGTTTGTCATGGTCTACCTCTGATCAAACAACCTGAGAGCTCCTTTTGCACCATGTTCCCATAGGCTCTCTGGAGGTGGCGATTCATACATTTTATCAGGCAACTGGGAAACCTTTCAAACATATCTACTTTCTGCTTCTCGTTCTATGTGGCCAGATGGGAATTTTAAAATTACATAGAATGGAAACAATCAAGAATAACTCTCAGTTGATATGTTCTGGGAGGAACTGCTGGGGTAAGAAGGATTACTTTCACTCTATAGTATGATTGGATAAAATAGAAATAGATTCTTCTTAACAATATCCCCGATGGATGCTAAGGTGGATATAACTAGTAACAGCTAGATGAAAACTTCCCAAATACAAGGGTATGGTGTAAGCAACAAAAGAAGGGTGTATTAATAGAAAAATAAATCCAGTAAGAACTAACACAATGAGACAGAAAAAAAAATAGGTGTGTTGTACCTAACTCCAGCTTTATTTATCAGAATAATCCTTGTAAGTACCAAACCAAAAGCATATATGCAATTTCTCTGCATATCAAATATTAAACATGCACACCATGTTCTAAGAGTGACAAGCATAGTAACAGAAAAGTGAAAGGTAGTAAATGAAATACAGGAAAATAACAGTAATGCATCAATTAGTATTAACAGCAAAGCTTCCTTATATTTAAATGATGTAGCAGTTTAGTCATAGAAAGATGATGTTAAATCTAAAGATTTGCCACATGAATCAGTCAGATATTAAAAGGAGTAATCTTTGGCCAAAAAAAAAAAAAAAAAAAAAAAAAAAGCAAAGTCCTTTTTCCTATATAACTATCCTATATTTCATTTTATTGTCTATTGCATTGTCACAACAGTCCCTGTGTGACAAGTTAATGCAATAAAGTGCTGTCACAATTTTAAATGCATTTTTCCCTATAAATCATTTATATATTTTCAGCATACTTGGTGTTTGCATCATTTAGGCCAGATATAGTAGAGTCTGTGTAGATGCCTATCATTATAATCCAGGCTAGCTAAGATTATTTTCACTTGATGAAAACATTTTGTGTTACCACACAAATTTCCTTATCTTGTTAACTGGAGAGATAGGTAAGTGTGTGTGTGCATTTATTTCTCACTTGTCCCACAGTCTTCATAAACAAAGAAGTGAGTTTTCTCTGATCCAATGAATCTATGAAAAGCAAGTCCTTTGGCTACCCCTCCTTATGGCCATACTCACAGTTACAAACTCCACCCTTAGTGACACGGAAATAGTCCAGAGTTGGTTTTGCACCCACACAATTTAGAGGAACTGGCTTCTTCGTTCATGTACAGAAGATTTCAATCAGACAGCGATAAGCCCGTCTTACCTCACTGCATGCAAGTATGGTGAGGCAGGATGCAAGCAGCTTGCACAGCTTCTCTGCAGTTACACAGCACACAGAGAAGCCCGAAAGTTACTTCTAATCCACCAGGTCACAACCCAGCCTCTACTGTGTTCAAATGAGTCTATAACAAATCATCTACCACTGAAGTTACAGATGTAGTCTGTCACACTGTGCGCCAGCCACATGAGATGTCTCAGAGGTGAGGGCACCCATCGTGACCTGGTCATACAAAGCTTGCAAAGCAGCCCCCCGCTGTCCTGCACATCAAGCTGGTGCTGTACAAGCCTTCCAGAGTGCATTCTCCAGTGAACTCAAAAACCTGTTTTGTCAGGTCACAGAGGAGAGATGGCTGCTCTGACAGGTTTAATGGAAAACCAGAGCAAGTGGCTTTTACGCTCTTCACATCAGCCGTCAGGAATGACCAGAACCTCACCTTTCAGCATGAAGAAGCAGAAATGCAGGTCATTTGCCATTATCCTTTACAAATTCAAAACTCACTAAAGGAAGCTGTTGAGAGAATTGTCTGTTAGACTTGGTTAAACATCACCTGCAGTGCAGTAGTTTTCTCTCTTACCACAGGACTCTGTCGTTCATGCGTCAGAGCAGCTATGGTATCCCTCGCAAAGGGCTCTTCATAGAACCCATCATTTACATCCAGACAAATGCATCTAACTTTCATTATGTTCGTCATTAAGTTCATCACAACACATGTGCCACTTCCTTGGAAACAATAAGTATTCAGTGTGACACACTTTTGCCTTTTCTACATTTTTGGGGTTGAAAGTCAGTTCTCTTTTGAAACAGAGCTGCTTAGTGTTACTTCAAGTTACTTCACAGGCAACCTGTCGGAGGAAGTCCATCACCCCAAGACCACTTATAATCTCAGGACGTCAACAGTTTCCTGAAGGTTTACCACATGACATTGTGTAAAGGAGAAAAACTACAATATTGTTCTCATTTCCCTACCAATTGACTTGCAAGCCAGTAATTTATCATAGACACCAATACTACTTGGTAAGTAAAATCCACTATCTTTAACGCCAAAATCAAACATAAAACCATCCTGAGCCAGGAGCTCCTGCTTTGCATGGAGGTAAGGTCCTGCTAATACTGACTAGGAGCACATTTCTATGAGACTGAACTCTTACTGGCAGTCTGTCAGCGCACCTAAGTTTGCGTGTTCTGCTTGGGAAGGAAAAAATACAGTTTGAGGCTATCCTCAAAAGCTGCAGACTTGTGTCATGAGGACTACTTGAGGTCAAGAGAACTTCTACATTAGGCCTGTCAGTACTGGCTAGCTGGCCTGGGTTTGTTTTTGAAGATCATCAGGAGCAAATGCTCATGAATCAGTTTAACATCTGGGATGGGAGAGAGAATGCTTTATTAGGACCATCATAAGAGAGAAGATGATGGAGGCTTTTCTGACAATGATGCATTTATAATTGGAGTTATGTTCATAAACACAATTCTTTAACTGGGATTTTCCTTTTTCATATCTGAGACATTAGGCTTTTATTTTTAAATTCCACAAGCACAAATCTGTATTTAATGATATTTGGCAGTTTTTCAGTACAGCACTTCACAGTGCTTTGGAAACATTAACCACATTTTAAAGGTACAGAATAGCAGCTAAATAAATTGACTGATGTACTTATAGAGTCATGGGCAGTTGGGGAGAGGGGGGAAATGGGCATATAACTGCAATTCTTTACTCTGTGGTGAAACAAAAGTCTCATCTTTATAAAAACCTGAGCAAGCAACATAAACAAAAACAAAACCTTTAGAAGCACAAAAATAAACACAAAAATACAGTTCTTTTAACCATACAGACACATCTTGAGACTATTCCAAGAACTGGTATTGCTTAACTTTGTTAATGACCTGGGTAACAGGTGAGAATGTACCACCAGCAAGCTGTGGACCATACCAAATTGTAAGGAGTAGTTCCTATGCCAGAGGGCTGAGTTGCAATTCAGAGAGCCTATATGGGCTGGAGAAATGGGCAACAGGAACCTTGTGAAAATCAACAATGGGAAGTACAGAATAAGCCAGAACAACCCCATGCACCAGTACAGACTGGGGACCAGACTATGGCTTTGTAGAAAAAGACCTGGGGGTCCTGAGCAGACGACAAGCTGAACATGAGCCAGCAACACAGCCTTGCGGGGAAGGAGGCCAAGCACATCTTGGCCTGCGTTAGGAAGAACATTACTAACAGGTCAAAGGATGTCATGTTTGCCCTCTCTTCAGCGCTCATGGTACTGCATCCAGAGTCCTGTGTCCAGTTTTGGGCTTCCCAGTACAAGAGAGACCTTGCTAACC
>NW_009216560.1:19081-43031 GCF_000690835.1 Fulmarus glacialis
AGGGGCTGGAGCACTCGTCCTGTGAGGAGAAGCTGGGTGAGTTGGGCTTGTTCAGCCTGGCAAAGAGACAGCCAAGAGATCTCACTGCTGTCTACAACCACGTAAATGGAGGGCGTACAGGAGATTGAGCCAGACTCTTCTGAGAGTGCGTAGTGACAGGATCAGAGGTAGTGGACGTGTTGCAATGAGAGAAACTCAGAGTCAATATAAGAAATTTGTTTGTTTACCATGAAGGTGGTCAAACCCTGGCACAGGCTTCCCCTGAGAGGCTGTGGAGCCTTCATCCCTGGAGGTGCTCAGAGCTCAACTGGGCATGGCCCTGAGCAACTTGACCTACCTGGCCCTGCTCTGAGCAGGGTGTTGGACTGGACAACTTCTGGAGACGCTTCCAAATAGCACAGCCTCTGTTAGCAATCTTATGATCCTCACAGCACCCTTTTGAGGGAAATTTATGTGTACATCATACCACCGGGGCTGAGGGAAACCATGTGAAACACAATAGTGATGTATTCGGTATCAACACTGTTTCATGGTTGTTCTGAAGCAGGCACAAACATGCAATTAATTAATTCTAAGTGCAGAAAAGTCTACAGCATTATAGGAATAGCAACTGCAAAGGAGTTCAAGTCCTCCTACTAAAAACTTCATGTGAACTTTAATCATGCCTCCGAGAGGAAAAAAAAAAAAAGAAAAAAAGACATGCAACATGATAACAGGAGATGCACCCTCAACTTAAATGATTGAAAAAATTCAAATTTCTTCTACCCAATGATTACACCGTTATATCCTCCTAGGTAATATTTATGGCACTACTGTAATTAGTCCTTAGTTCTAACCTCTTGATTCCAGTCATTTCAAGAGTTTTAAATTACAGCCAGTTATGAAACTTCCTAAATTAGACAGAGTTATGCTACATTATTTTCTAAAAAGCCCATACTTCATAACAACCTGCTAAGGTGCATTCAAACAAGCTGCAGTAGGACAAAGAGAATTCCACTGGAAGACTTCCCTATTCACCACATACTTGGAGTATAAATTACTTTGCATAGGTACTCGTTGCCTGGCTAAAAAGAGTAAAAAAGGTGAAATCCTATGTAATGTAAAACTGCTGGATAGAGGTTATTACACTGTATAAAACTCATGAGGATTTGAGGGAGTTTATTGCTTTATTCTTGCGTCTTACACTACTGTGCAACACAACTATTTAGGCAATACTTTAGAAGTGCCATCAGAGTTTGCAATGACATTTGTCTGTATGTAACTGTAAATCATGCCCACAGCAGAACAAACACACTTCATAAACATGATTTATTTTCCTTTGAAATTATGCTATTGCTAACACATTCCAGCTTGTTGCCTTCTTTTTGTAACCCTGGTCCTCAGAGGAATGTCTAATATTCCTAAGAAGAAAGTACAAGAACTAGGATTATTTTCTGTAAAGAGTATTCATCCAAACGTCAACAAGAATTAATCAAATTAATTGTGATATTCTGGTAATATTTATTTTCATTTAAAAATAGGGGAAAAATGTTTAGTTTGCTTTTCATTTGTCCCAGACTACAACAAATGTTTTTTATGTGGAAGTTCTGTGTGAGAGCATTGACAGACGACGTTTTGGGTTTGAAGATATTACTACCCCTCCATTTGAATGTCCATCTTTCTGCTTGCAGTTACCACAGCTGAACTGAAAGCATCCTGGACGGTGTAGAGAGATTTGTTCTAAGAGACCACACTGTGATCTGGGAGCACCAGTGTTTTCGCTGGAAGAAGCACCAACGCTGACAGTAGCCGCCTTCCACTCAGACAGCAATGTTCTCCTCAGAACCTTCCTGTTATGTCTTTGCTGTGCCCCAAACTCACATTACTACAGGAAAGCTTTGACAAATCAGTGAATGTCACACAACATTCTGCTTACAGATAGGATTAATCATTTCTTCCAGTAGCTCATTCCAGAGACTCTCAGCCTCCCACTGTAGACATTTAATTAGATCAGCTTAGGGCTGATGAGAAACCATTGAGAAAAGCAGGAGTACATGACCCTTCAACAAGCTGTGCACAAAGCCCAGGTTTGGAGAAATGGCTTCTGTGTGGTCAGTTTTCTGCCAGACCGCCTGACTCTGACCCAGATTAATCATTGTACGTATGCTTTTGGTCATATACAACAAGTGTGAACATGCTAGCAGCTGTCTTATGACCCTCTTTTATAGATGATATTAGACCTTGCAGGCTGATGCATTACTTTCCCATATTTTTTTAAAGCTTTTGCTCCTCTATATGTTCATGAAGCTTGTCAGGTGCCATTCAGTTCAGTCATACCTTTAAACTCACAGGGCTAAAATTGCTAGCATACCTCTAACCTCTAAACCAGACCATGAAAGCTGCTTCTGTGCCGAACTTAATCTACAGTCTCTTGTCTCCAAAATGCTTGCATGCATACATATAGAGTATGTACATATACACATGCACAATGTAGAGTTACTGCGTTTTTCAAGAGCTGCTGCTGCAAAGCTATCTCAGCCAACATCACCTAAAACCACACTTGCACCATTTGATAATAAAAATTTCCTTAACACCATTGATAAAGCCGAAGCTATGCCAGTTGGTGCCCATTAATACATTTCTTTCTTTCATGTTTAAACTTTTCTGGTTTATTTCTACTGATATATAAGGGTTAGCCTTGTCTTTTATCTGTACAGTGAAAAGCTTACCCTGCATGGGACCTCAAGATTGTATTCCAACATATTTAGAATAACCTTTCAGGCAGTGATTCAGCAAAGCAATGTAACTTTCTGGATTTATTTGATCTGTATCTTTGAAGCAAACAGTTAAGCTGCCTGTCTCAGAAAGAAAATAAAGCACTTGAACTCTTGCCTTGGTCCTAATTTAGAGTTCTGTTTGCATGTTTGTTTTAGCATCTTCTGGGAACATTCTGTCTCCTCAAGAGCTATTCTATCAACATAGAAACACAATTTGATTGAGGTTTTTTTCATAGGCTTTGTCAACTTAGTTTTCTCTTAAATATGCAAAATGCAAGGATATAAATTATGCTTGGCATTATAAACGCATATGGCCGTAAACAGAAAATCTCAGCAACTGTTATACTGCCACTATATGTGAATACAGTATTTGGCCGCTAAATGGGATATCAACTAGAGATTTTTTTAGAAAAGCTGAAAGAAGTCCGGTTTCCACCTCCCTAATCGTTTTCTCCAAACCACCTAAATACCCATGAGACAAAGTGCAAAATCAGATTTATATGGACTTCTCACTTGTGTATGAGTGTTAATCACACCTCATTGAACTTAATGGTATTTTACCTTCTTAAATTACTGCTACAAAAAGGCAAAGGGAGCAGTTCTTTGGGTTTTGATAGTCTGATCAGTAGGCAGAGAGTCAACTTAAAGCAAGTTCAGTGAGCTGTAGCATTATAGTCATATCGAAGTACTTTATAGCATGCAAGAATTTTCTCCCTATTGACGTTATGGTCCCAGCATATGTCTGCCAGGACTGGAAGCATTGTTCTGCATATATTAACATATTTGTCACATTGCAGAATCACGTAAAACCTCACTATAGGGTGAGTCAGTCGCACAAACACATGGCGGGAAACAATTCATTACCAAAGGCTTAAATTTCAGTCGAAAGGCTGCTTGTGACAACCAAAATGGGATGGAAGTATAATAGGATTGACTGAAGAATGGGGCAAGCTACAAAGTAAATGCATTTTGGACCACCATAGCATGTTTGCATTGGATGTTCTCAGATGTCATCCTCAGGGTAATCTCAGTGATAGCCAGTCTGTCAATACAAGCTGTTTGCTTTGCAGCTATGCCAGCCTCAGAGGCTGATCTTCTACACCAGCCCAGTATGTCATTACTGTATTTACACTACTGCACCAGAGCTGACGTAGTTTTAACCACTTGTTTTTTCATTGCTGAAAAGCACTTACTGGTCTCTTGAATTTAATGCTAATTCTGGAGTAATAAAACAAAGAAAAGGGAGAAAGCAATTCAGCCATTTCCTTTCTATTGTGCTAGAAGAACCAGCTGAAGCAAGCTCAGCACACCATGTCTTCCTTTAGGTGATGAATAAAGAATACTCATGTCCAAGATAATGGTCAATTGGGATGACACAGAAAGTTGGAGTATTTCACAGGTGACAAATTGCCTTTGCGACAAAGCACAGCTGACTCTCAGCCGGTGATACTCTGGCTTATTCCAACACCACAAACCTGATCAGGTACCACACACCAGGAACCAAATGACAGCTTTCCATGCAGAGGATGGCAGCAACAACATGTACCCATGGAAAAAGCAAGCTGAAGTATCAGCTGCCATTGTGGGTGTTGAGGGGGGAGAGGAAGGGGAGGTTTGCAACATAAACAGCTCTTTCAAAGTCATCAAGATCTAAAAGTAGTAAAAATATGTAAAGTAGAAAGATCAAGACTTGGGCACCCCAGAATACAACGCATTTTAGGACTGTATGAACAGCAATAACAACCAAAAAAACCCAATAAAAACCAATTTAGTAAATATATTTGTGCTAAGAAAATTTTTTTTAAATTTAAATGTCCTTGACATAGGAGAAATTCTGTGGTCAGAAATCTGTTGATATAATGAAATTGCAAGGGATTTAGACCCAGCACATGAACTTCAAGATGACTTACCACCAAACAAGCTTGTCTTCCCTCCTGTCTTATTAGATAAGATAACCCAAGTGAAAGATCCATGCTTGTTCACCTATTTACTCTCTTGGTGGAGACAAGCCAGTCACGCTTCTCTTACCTTTGTAGGTCTGAGGACTGCAACAGCTGACAGAACCAGCTGTTCTCCATTCCTCTCTTCTCATAGCTTTTTTTTCCTGGCAGAGCATCTAATTAAGTTTTGCTTGGATGCAGTCTATGTGGTATCGAGTAAACAAACCCATGTATTTACTAAAGCAAAAGAAAAATCCCATTTTCTGGTTGGATCATACTGCTCAAATCACAGCTTGGAGCCATCGCTATATCCCATGTAAAACTGCAGACAAATAAACATCTAA
The DNA here is from genome assembly GCF_000690835.1 of Fulmarus glacialis. NCBI lineage: Eukaryota > Metazoa > Chordata > Aves > Procellariiformes > Procellariidae > Fulmarus > Fulmarus glacialis. The sequence goes on from NW_009216560.1 coordinate 24,122, forward strand.
GGCCTGGTGGATGACGGAACTAACACTAAGAAGTAGATAAACTTAGCCAAAATAAAGCAATATATTGGAAAAGTGGATGAGAAAAATGGATTCTCAGTGGCCATGAGTATTCACTAAAGGAAAGGCTGGCCTACATCACCACCAAAATAATTTTTAAAATCTCCTGTGGTTAATCCTGTGAGTACTAGGACAGTAAGTCCAGCATCTCTCTCATTAAGCCAATAGCCCAGATGTCTGGGAAGAAAAGAAGAAAAGCTCTAAAGCAGGCAATGGAACATGCTCTAACTGAAGTCTGCCAGTTTATTGCTAATACAGTGGAAAAGGCTTTTTCTAGAGCCAATAGGACCAACTCACAGTTTGGCATCTGGAGGTCTGACATTCTCATCGAGAAGAAAAGAAGAAAGTTTAAGTGAAGAAAAAAACTGCTGGCAAGGCAGTGGTATATTTATCACAAAATCTGAGGTCCATGTTTTCCCCCTTCGAAGTCTGATATAATTAAGGCTTTTCTGGCATGCAGGGAAATGACATAAATCAAAACAAAAAAGCAGGTAATGGTAACAATAGGAAAATAAGAACAACTGAAAAATTGTGACTACTGCCTGAAAATTAAAAAAAAGTTTAATATACTCAAGAGAAAATGTGTAAGACAAGGATAACCAAGCTTCAGGCATGATTTACAGAGGCAATTAATGTTCAGTTCACATTAAAATTAATGAAAACCAATTTCAAGCCACTTATTCAGAGAGTTGTACCTTTTAACCTACAATGACATTTCTCCTAATTTAAGTACAGGAGTTCTATTATAAAGCTTATAATTAAAGATGCAAAAAAATGCAATAATAAAAATATATTTCAAATACATCTGAACTAAAATGAAAAATAATTCTTCATGTCCTTTTGTATATGAGAACATTTGTTCCTGCCAGTAAGTGTTTTCCCAGTTTCTTAACTGGATTCTAATTCTGGAGTGGGATAATATCATTCCTGCACATTTCCACCCTGTCCAAACACTATTAGTCTGGGCAACAAAATGAGGATTTTGCTGTCACCACCTTTCTAGGGAAAGGCCTAAGTAGAACATAAAATCTCATTTCAGTCAAACAACCCATTCTGTACCTTATTCAGCTCTACTGAACAAATGCACACTCTTCCAGATCATATGAGCTTCCTAAAAAATTCAGACAAATTGAAGAATAATCCAGTTCAGTTATACCTAATGCAGCAGACTATACTAAATACTTTCAACTAAATATGTTCAACATAAAGCTTTGACAGCTCTGATTATCCACAATAGTTCTCTGTCCCTCCTCCTACATCTGTCTCCAGCCTCAACTTAATTGCTCCCAGCTATTCTCAATCTTCCTATAACTTTCCATAACTGACCATCCCTCATTTCTCCTGCAGCTTCTTGCAATGCTCTCCAAGCCATATTACAACCCAGGTTCCAAACAGGTTTTAACAAACTTCAGAGCTAGGTGATTTCAATGCATGTGAAGCATTCAGTCACCAAACTGGTTTTGCACAAGGCTGTGCAACAAGCAGAAATCACATTTCGGAAGATAGTTTGTAAAAGGTGCTTTGGTTTTAGAGTTCAGTGTTGCGAATGATTGGATGCTTAGTAGTTGTGTCTGATTATGGGGTTTTACCTCCCCACAGGGAGGGTAGGTAGCTATTTTTTGTTCTTGGGAGCAAACACACATTAGAGCAGATCTAAAATTTACACTAATTTGCAGCAAGTTCTTGTTGGCAATCTAAGGTTGAGATCGCCAGTATTATTTGTAGGTCCCCAGCTGGCCTCTGGAGAGCTTCCAAGAGGTCTCCTTCACCAATAACTTTGGGATCTTATGCATGTGCCCTAGGAAGACTGCACCGCTAGGCATCTGAAATGAAGTTGGGCACCAAATTTAGGCAGATGATATCCCTCCCTTAATTCCCTCCCTCCTCTTTTGCAGTCATTTCTGTTGAGATGGGTCTGTTTAGCCCAGTCACCAAATCACCCAGTGGACCTGACCAGTTCTACCTAAATGAGCAGATTCAGGCAGCACCCTAAGCTTCTCAGTTTGGGTGAGCCCCCTAGGCACATCTGTACCCAGCCCCATGTCAGGATGACATCCAGACATGTGCATCATCTTTCTTCCCACCTTCACTTTACCCTTTCTTCTTGCACTTTCATCTCCACCAGAAGGGAATCCACGTACTCAAGTCCGATAGCTCACACTCATCACTCAGCTTGGGTGCAGGCAAAGGGACTTGACCTGTACCATGTTAGGCCTTTTCCTGAAACACAGGACACACTGGTGTGGCTTAGTCAAGACTTGACATTGCTTTTTAGATCTCTCTAACCACAGTGCTCTTCTGTAACAGGTCTTCCACTTCTTGAATGCATACCAAAATCTCTTCTTTTTTCCTCCCCTTCAGATTAGGAGATCTATCTACAGTTAACAGAGCTGCACAGAGTATGGCCTTTTTTACACCACTTGTGGGTAAAAACAAATTATGAATATTATAATAAATAGCTTCTGTTACAAATTGATTGCTACATACAGACAGACAGTATCAGACGCAGTGTTTAAAGAGCATGAAGGGCAGTTTTATGAGTGGTTTGTGTTGCCTTCTCCCTTTCCATTTGGGCCTTTTGTTCACACTGTCTCCCCACTGCTGGCAGTAAAGTAATGCAGTTCTGCAGTAAAACACATCAACTGACTGATTTAAAAAAAAAAAAAAAATTCTTTCCAGCCAGATCAGCAAGATGATCTGCCTCTCCATCATAATACCAGCACAAGGAAGGCAGTTAAGCAGGAAATCTTCATTAATTAGATCAGTAAACTATTAACAAAAATATTTTCTAAGCAGCATTCCAAGTGCATCTTAGGAGTCCTAACGCATTTTCTAGAGAGTAAATTAGGTTTATTCACCTTGGTTCTACCCTGGGCTACATCACACTCTGTTGATTGCCAGGCTGAGAGCAGGCTCTGGTAATAGGCAGTATGGACTGCAGGTAGTTGGCAATTATTTTTAAAGAAAGAAGAAAGACAAAATCTGTTCAACTTGTGCAACTTCAGAAAACAAATGCTGAGAGGAAAAGCTTTCTAATATAATCAGATTGAAAATAAAAAGAAGTCCAAGACTGTAAACAGTGCCAGTTTTATACACAGGTACTTGTTCAGGTGAAAACATGAAAAGCATGGGGAGCAGAGGGAGAGGTGCAGGTAGGGGATATTTTAAAATTTGTAAATTTATAATTATCTGAAAATCCTGCAAATGTGTCTGAATTCTAGATCTTGGATGTTTATCTCTGCCCTTGTTCACCCTGTGTTGCTTATCCTCTGAGACTGCTCTCAGTCCATATAAAGCAGAAAGCACATTAGAGGATCCTGACAGGAGCACTGAGCACTCTGTAATTTGGATACCTACACAGCATATTTGATTTGATATTTGTGAAATCGTCGGACATCTAATATTTGCAAAAGCACAATTATTCTTCTTCCAGTCTGGCATGAGTTTTCAGGCTTAACTATCTTCTGGCAAGGACTTTTAACCTAAAATTTGCAAACAAACAGACAAGGCCCCCTAAGTTAGTGGTAGTTCCCCCAGTTTTCTAGAACGCTGTAAGCCCATTCCACCTCAGCAAGACACTTTGGTCTGAACGCATTTACCATCCCCTTTTGCAGGAGTATGCTCTCATCAAAACAAATGGATACTCATTTTGCAAGAGAGATCCAAAACCTATAGCATACAAAATAAAGCCTCATCAAAACAAATGGATATTCATTTTGCAAGAGGGATCCAAAACCTATAGCATACAAAATAAAGCAGTTCAGATAGAACATATCAGCTTCTTCACTACTTTGAAACATTCACTGGGACTTGATCAACTTCTTCCGAGACACTACTTGTTTTCAGTCAGTCAAGACACTTTCCCCACCTCAATTTATAAGTGCTGCCTACGATGACAGGAGGTGTTCTGTACCTCGCTAGCTGTTTCTAGCAACTCCCAGGTTAAGAAATGCTGATCTGGAGCAGTCAGGACTATTGTGCACTCCCCAGTGCTTTTTCTTATAAAACATTTCTCTAACTCCCTCTACTCCCTTAGACAGCTAGTAAGATACCCTTCATTTTACAACTCTTCATATAACTGATTTCCCATGCAATGTCTTTATCATCCTCATCAAGTGAAAAAACCTTCGTCCATGTGACCTCTTACTTAGTTTCCTTCCTAATAGTCTTCATTCATTGATCATTGTCCTTGTGGTGTCCTATGTAACCAGACTTTAAAGTCTGTGCTGCCCCACCAGAAGGGCCAACCCCACATTCCTGGCTTTTTTCCTTTTACCAATACTAATACCCCTTTGATCATCGGACAGTTATATCATGGAACATATCCACCTGAAATCATTGTAAGAGAAAAAAAATAATCATTCAAATTAGACTTCATAAGCTCTTACTTGTATTAATCCCTTGACTGACTACCCCTTATGAGCAAATGTGCATGAGAAAAAGGCCAGCAAAACAAAAAACAGATCCAAAATAGAGAGATTTAAGTGGACAGGTCCAAGTTAAAGTCAGTTTTGCATTCCTGAAATCTTAGGGGTTGTCATGGTTCCTGACAAAGTTTATAATCATCAGCCCACTGGTAACTTACATTCTTAAAAACAGTTCTCTACGCACAGAGTTACCATTACCCACACTTGCGAAGGAAAATAAGCCCTACCTGAAATCTCTGGTTTCAGTTCAACTGCTCCCTAAACCTTTGATTAGGCCCTTCATGGAGGAACCCAACGCAATCAGTGTTTTACCAAATTTGTAACTTTCCTACTCACTGAGCACATGCTTCTCAAGAACAAAAAAAGAACTATTTGCAAATTGACATTTGTGAATTCACAAATTCTCACCTTTTCACATATGCAGTGTTAATTAATTCAGAGTTATAGTGCAATTATTATAAATACAGCACTCCCAAGAGATTTACTAGGACTCCAGACAGGTCTGTGTACACACAAAAAAAATATTAGAAGGGAGTGAAAGTTTTTTGGGGAAGGAGTGAACTACAGCCTACTCTGACAGCAGAGGTTTCAAAATTCCTTTTCCCTCACTGATCCTCCTGTCAACTTCTAAGGAACTTTAGAAAATACAAATTTAGGGAGTATGGCCAATGGCAGAGAGTCCAAAGTTGTAAGACCTCCATCATGAGATTAAAACAAGTTAAAAACAACAGCAAGAACTAAAAGATCTTTTTTGTTACTACTGTAGCTTTTGTAAGTATTCAGCTTTCGAAGTCTCCAGCAGTTTCATTCAAGTTGGGGGGATGCTTCTCTACAGCACCGAGAAACTGAAATGTACCTTATCTTTTGTAAAATACCTGATTTTCTCACTGAATCAGCCAAAGACTTGGTTATTAAGAAAAAAATCTTGGTTATTAAAAAGAAAAACAAGCCAGGCAGGAAAATGGAGAATAGTGGCAGTGCTGCATGCCACTAGACAAAAGGGACCAACACTTGCAAAGAGCGGCTCCTGCTTAAGTCCTCTGGAAGTTGCACTTCTCAGAGCAAAAATGGTCCAAAGACTTGATTTGGTAGCAAAAAGCAACCTTTTGGTACTTAGATTTTTTTGTGGTCCTCTGAATATCAATGCAACGCCTCAGAAGTTGTAGAAGTCTTTGGGCTGGTTTAGTCTAGGCTTAAACATGAACAGCTATTATTAGGACGGCAGTTTCACTAGGCTCACCCACCAGCCTTACAACCAGCTGTCTTTGGGGTGCCGAAGAGCAATCCAATATCCAGGCTGGGTGGCCTCATTAAAAGCATCCTGGGATTCCTCTCCACACTTGTATGCTGATTACCCGTGTCTGTGCTAGGTATTGTGTCTAATCCTCAAAACTAATGAGGTCTATCTCCAGATCCAAGGCAGGCTCATTGTTCTCAGTCTTCCTGAACTGACAAACCTCCCAGGGACGTAGCGTGAGAGAGCTTGCTGGAATACGAACAAAGGTGCCAAACATTACTATAGCAACTGGGGAAAAACAGAGGCTCAGTATATACCCCAGCTGTATTTTCTATTTCTTTTATCATTCATGCTCAATCTTTGTGCAACTATACTGCCGTCCTTTGGTATCATAAGCCTTTATATTTATCACAAATAAAGTAAAACAATGTTACTCAATATAATTGCATTTCCTTCCCTGGAGATGCGCCTTGCACATTCGTTGACAGGCTAGCTCCCTTCCTGTGTCAATAGAGAAAATTAAACCTTTCTGGCCTAAAGTGACCTCAAGAAGAGTAGGAAGCAGCATGACAGAATGTATAATGAAAACATTCTTTGAATGTAAATCATGTAACTTCTTATTTTTTTTAATGAGGTGTTTCACGGTTTTTTTACAGTAACACTCAGAGCATTGTAAGGGGCATGAGAGAGACCTGAATGCTGAATTTTTCTGGTTTTCCAGCTTTAACATTTCCCTGGTAGGTGTTTGAAGGAGCATGGGATACAGAGTGCTACTTCAATTGCATAACAATTTTTATATGTTAAATTCCCAATAACTTTTTCTTCTTTCATTCTTTTATACATGTAAATGTACTATGTTCCGTTAAGAGAATTTAGTCTGTCAAAGAGTGTGCTAAGAGGTATTCCAATATCCGGGACCCCAAAACTGCCTGGGACTAGGGACCAGACCCCAGATTTCACCTTTATGTAAGAGAGAGTATGCCAAGAAATTGCACTATCGGAAGAAAAACATCTCAGTTTTCTCCATTATTGCTGTAGTATTATTGGAGCACTGGATTCCACTCACTGTTCTGGCAATTCCCTCTAGCTTCATAATAGTCTGGTGAACCATGCCATAAAAACCAGAAATGAAGTCTAATTGCTTTCCAGCAATATGAGCTAGGTGCTTGGGTTTTTGTGTTGGACTCCAGATATCAGCAGGAGAAGATGGTGATGCAAGTTCCACATGGGTCCTGTACAATGACTCCTTCTCGTGTAAAAAAAAGCCTTTTAAGGTTATTAACACTTTTTATAGAGAATGTTTAGTGGAGGTGTGTGTATTTATCTCAGATGACCTTTGATGAAATAATTCCCATTTTTTATCATACATTTTATCACAGTTTTGGGATACTTCTAAAAATTTTCAGACAGCTCAGACTAGGTGTATGTTTTAAAGGGATTTTGAAAATTAGTAATCCTGTAATCTCGTGTTTCAAGTCATCAGCGTTTGCTCCACCATGCAGAAAAAAAAATTTCACTTTTGCTTAAGGTGATTCTTTTAATATTAATCCTAATAATGTGCTACCCCACTTCATAGTTCACATATTTGAGCAAGTTAAGCAGATTTGTTAAGCAGAGTCAAAACCAATGAAGACTTTGCTTTTCATAAACTTTGATTCTTTTATAATTAATAACTGGCAAGGTCTGACTAATTTGTTTAATAAAGATAATCCATATTCATTGGCTAAAGTATGTATCTGGAAAAAGACATAATAGGTTCAGAATAATTTTGAAAAATATAATCCTAACAACTGGAAATGGGTCATAAAAACTGAGATACCTTGACGATCTCTGAAAAACTTCAAACTTTCTCTTTTATAGGCATATGTGTGGTATATGTTGTGCCAAAGATAATTCATATAGCCCTAAGAATAACCATGCTATTACCTAGAAAAACTCTAAGCCTGCCTTCATAGTCAAGTAGCTCCTGCATGATCTGCATTTTTGAGAGTAGACTTACATTTTAAATCATGGAAAATATCCACTGTTTATAAGTAAACACAGTATAATCCACAAGAGGGAAAATTTATGAGTAAACGTGAGAGTAATTGGCTGAAGCAATAACAAAATAAAATGCTCCCTGAACATAGAAACAGAAGAGGCCTGGAAACATGAATTTGTATTGTGTCTCTTACCCCTGTCCTGCTTCTCACCCCAGCTTGTCCACATGCACTTATAATACACCCACTGGGAAAAAGAAATCAGTGACTATGAGTCATCTGGAGCTGGATCCATGTGGATAGACCAACCTGTTATGTGCATGCCTTATTAGCCCGGAGGTTGTTATGAAAGAGAATTACAATGACCGAGCTGTGCCTTCCTCAGAGGGGTCATAAATTTCCCCTTTATCCTGATATTTATTTATATTAGACTAGTAGGAACATAAACATCCTTGAGTATTCTACCCTTTTTCAAACCTGGTTAAAATTAGCCAGCATCAAAAATAACGGAGGGAAGGGACTTAGAAAAGGGATCAATGCAAAAATTATATAATAATAATTTTTTTTAGGAATTCAGGCGTAAGCGGCTTATAAGTTGAAGCATCCATGCTCCTTTTTATCATTAAATGCTTTTTTACCCATCCCAAATTCAGCAAAATGAAATGTTCATTAATTTCCAAAGTGAACAGATTTTTCACAGCTCATAACTTGAGCCCTGATCTTGCAGTGAGTGCTGAGTCTGCTGCAAGCCCCATGGGATTCAGTGGGGCTGAAACGTCCTGGACAGAGATGTGGAGCTGCCTACCTAGGTTGTTTTAATGACAATTTGTTCAGCCAATATTTCCTTGGTAGCTCAGCACCTCATAAACTGCAAGTTATTTATTTTCATCTCTGTGAAGTATGGAGGCCCCTAGTTTACACACAAGGTAACTCCTAAAGTTACCTCCACCAAGGGAGGTGACTAAAAAAGCATTTAGCACTGTTGCAGTAAATTTTCAGATGCCAGGCTCCTAAGCCAAACACATGATTCTTCATCAGGTCCTTGATTTCCTTTATTGTGCAAAGAAAAGCACTTTAGGTGCCCAAACATAGGTACACAGTGCTGTCTTACGGTGTCCCATCTCGCCTCCAGATGCCACACCAGGAAGACACACATCTCCAAACGTACAACGTGTTATATCTGCCTGCTCCACATCAGTGACTTGGTAACCAAGGGCCCCTCCAGTGGCACTAAGCACCTATGTTTATGTATCTAAGTCCCACTGCAGATGAATTACAAGGGAATTCACAATAACCAGCACCCTCTGCACGGATGAGAACAAAACATCTTAAAAAAAATTAACAAGTCCAGAATAGGCAGGAGCATTAGAGAAAATACTAAAGGAGCCCAAATTTGTGAAATCTTTGAGGGTTTGGGCATGAACTGGGTGTGTTCCACCCAGCATTCACCAGGAAAATACTGCCAGCACTGAGAGTTGTAGACGTGAAGAATTTTGTAAGATTTTACAGTCACTGCCAGGCTAAGAAACATCTGATCTTCAGGATCTAGATTTTGAACTTGGCTGCTCAAATAAGAGACCTAAATGATATTTTAGGTACTAACATCGTATGTATGCTGGCGCTGAAATGATTTGATCTCTCATAAAGTCCGGAGGATAGGGAGAAATTGGACCCTTTTCTCCCATCACCTAAAGCACTGGCCCATCCACCCTTAGCAGCACATCAGCTTGTGAAACTAATAATGTAACAATTCAAATTCAGTCCCTATTTGCTTGATTCTTTATTCTGGTTTTATATTTTCTGTCCTAGACATGATTCTCAGAGAAGTCTAACATGACAATAAAAAGGTATGTTTAAAGAGGTCAAAGGGGATACAGACTTTCTGGGAAGTGAAAGGCAAAGCCACTGCAAGACTGGGGGAGGTTGAACAGTACTCATTTGTGCAACTGGAAAGTACTGCTCAAGAAAAGTCTTACCTCCTTTAGTTCTGGTACCAGGACTGATGAGTGTTAAATGCACTGGCACTGCAGGATGATTACTGAAAAAATTGAAAAGCAAAATAAATGGCAGTCCTTATTCTCCCTAATTAAAACAGATTAGTTACAGCAATTTACTCTCAGGATTAATGCCGCATCAGCCAGGCAGATGTGATCTATTAAATAGCTCTGCTTTCGTCAAAAGAAATTCATTCAGTACAACTGGATTTTATAAAATCTTCATTGCATCTGAACATCTGCATCTAAACATCTGCATCTAAATCTTTACAACTTTATGGCATTTTTTACATTCCCTTTTCTAAATGTTTTATTACCAGAGGGTATTATAGGCTTTAACAGGCTTATAAATATGCATTCCTTTATCTGTGTCCTCTATTGAGAACAGAGATACACTGTTAAGCTTTGTCTAGATCTCTGTGGCAATCATTTCAACCTCATCACTAACAGGAAGAATCAAGAAAGCTACAGTTTTCATGGCACTGGACCTCCATCTAGTGAGAAGAAGAATAGTGCATATTTCTGGGCCATAAAACCAGCACAGTTCTTGTTTCCATGTTAAAAAATCTTTTCATAAGGGGAATTGTGCTTAGCTGCCAGAAGAGATGTGGATATATTTACATAAAATACAAAGGAAAATGTTCTTTTATATTGTGGAAAACTTCACAAACTTCATAGTCTCAGTTTCAATTAAATGTCAGTGATTGTTCACAAATCACAGTGAAGGAAACAGACCTAGAGAAAATCCTGCTGTAGTCAGACACATTGAACAGTCGATATTGTACTGCAATGTCATGCTCCATTGTTTAGCCAGCTTAAAGAAAAGGCCAGCCTGAAAAGGCCAGTCTAAAGGCCCTCTTCTGAGGTGGGGAGGTGTTATCACGCCCCGTGGCACAGGTAGGGAAGAAACACAGAGACCAAGGGCTGGATTTTAAAGGTTTAAAGGTGTAGAGATAGGCACCTACTGAGCTTTTCAGATATGCCTAAATCTTTTTTTTAAGTCAAGGCATTAAGTGCCTGACTCCTTCTAACCGTCACGGTAGATGCCTGTCTGCATCTATTGCCACATAAATGCTGATAAAACTTGTCCTGACGTGCCGGACTGATACCCTGCTCTTCTTCCCATCTTCAGGGTCACAGAACGGCAGTGTTAGTATCTGCTGTGCTGATGCACCTGCAATAATGACAGTTCAGTATCTCCCCCCCAGGGGCCTGCACCAAGGAAATCCTCAGATCACGTTTCATGAGATTGCTGTAAAAATTTCTGCAACCTTTTTACACAAAGGACAAAGCCACCACGGGCACCTGAATGCCCAGTTTTCTCTGATGCCTTAACTTTAAAAAAGTGTCAGTCTGAAAATTTTTTCAGCTGCTTTTTCCAGATCCAGGTATCTGGATTATTGCTGTAAGATGTTATACTATAGAAACACCTTTTTGAAGCTAGAAAAAAAATCCTTGCAACAGCCTGCCTCAGTGTTTGCAGGTCATAGACCACCAACAGACAAGGATTATTTTTTAAGAAGCGTAGGTATTGCCTATAAATATTATGACAGATAATGTCTTCAAACAAGCAATTTACTTTAAAAGTAATTAATAAAACCATATGATATTTTCAAAAGAGGTTTGCAAGAGAATGTAAAGCACTTATGTTGACATAAATCCATTCCTACTTTTGAAAGCCAAAATCTGCATATAAATGCAGATTGTTTTAATGGCATTAAATGATTTTTTTATTTAAAAAATAACTCTTGTTTCCCAATTCTGTTAGACCATATCATTTTCTCCAAATCATATATTTTGTGGGTGTATGAGAAAAGCAATAAACCTAAATAGTATGAGCTACATCCCTGGAAAATATTATTATATACCGAGGAAATATTCTTCGCATAGTACAAATTTCAGGTGAAATACTGCAGTGGTGAAATTTCAGGTGAAATAAATGAATTTCTTTGCTTTGATATCTAATGTTTATTGAATTGTGATTACACCAGGTTTAGACTTTCAGATCCTTGGATATGTTTCATTCACTTTTCCAGCCTCACTTCAGTCAAGTTCGTTATGGTGAGTGCTTCTACATCATTTGCACCTTGAGCAGAAAAAAATTAAATCTACTAGATACTAGATACAGTGGACCTTAGTAGCAGACTTTCTTTTTGCCAGAATGTTAAGTTTTGCTATCTATCACCTAACCCATTTTTAGCATGAGATGCCAAAGAACTGCAAAAATAAGGAAATAGATGCATATAAGAAGGAAATAGATGCATATAAGACAAGCAAAAAAACACATAGTAGGGGAAATAGGGTTGAGAACAGTAACACTGTACAGTATGGTCATAGATTTGGAGCAGCAGGAGGGGTTAAATATTAAAAGGTCCTCCAAATTTATTTTTCAGAGTGGTTAACCAAGTCTTTGATTTTCAAAGGTTATGAAACTTTGACTGAATTGAATTTATGTTCACAGTGCTTTGTCATATGATTCTTCATGATGCTTACACTGTTCACCTGCATTCTGTGAAATAGCTTCCTAAGATGAACAGCTACCGTAGGTCTGGCAATATCCAATAACATTGCTCCAGTCAGCTTTTTAGGCCACAAATACTGCAATTCAGTGTCTGCTCATGAAGTGCACTGATTTGTATAGAGCTAAGTGGTTCACAGGCGGTAAGAAGTGGAATGAGATACACAAAACCTTCCTGTAGTTCAGGAAAGATACATTAGAGATTGAAAAACCTGAAAACAGAGCTCTGACTTCCTACATGATTCCCAGGGATGCCCTGGAGATCTCTTCATTTGATTCCATAGCCCAGACCTTACTGCACTTTAAAAGTTTTGGACTTTATCATAAAATCAAAGGCAAGAGGCAAGCCCGTGTTCAAAGCAATGCCCAGTTCTCAATTTAAAGGTGCTGTAGCTAGGCAAACAGGAGCTCTGGATAAAGCCAAAATACGTCCCAGGTAAGTCTACAAAGAGAAAAACAACTCCTCCCTCAAAAAAAAGGCCCATATCATTTGACAATGTTAATGACTTGCAAATTACAGATCACTGAGATATGTACATCCAGACTGAAACTCTCTAAAAAAAAGTTAAAGACACCAGACATTCACTGAACTACATCTAGAGAGCTACTGAGGCAGCTTAAATACCCTTTAATGGGCTGAGTTGTTAAATTGCAGGATCTGTATTTGGCATGCAAATCTAAGCATTCAGCTTAGCCCGTATGGATGCCTATTGCAAAGTCCTGCCTAATAACTGTGTCCCCTTTTTTTATCTGCATTAGCAAATGAGAGTCTGAGGGATTAGACATTGGTTCTGTGTATTAAGATGCTCTAGACTGTTTTTTCAAGGACTGGGAAATTTATCTTCCTTTTTCTGGGGAATTACCTGAGGATACCTGGAGAAGCATTGGCATTCTGATGATCTTACCTTACTTACTACAGAATGAATCGTAATTATAAATAAACAGTGATGAACTCTAATAAGTTACTATTGCTAATCAGAGAAATCTAGCAATCGTTTGAGATATGTTCCTAAAAACAATGCAGCATTTGGAAAATAGGGTTAGGAATTATTATAGAAAGAATTGAGAAGAAAAGAAAAAAATTTAGTAAATTCCTCCTGAACATTGCATATGGTTTTGGTCACTTCATCTTGAAAATAACAGGAAAGGGTGCAGGAAAGGATGTCGAAGATGATGGAAGATAGTTGCCCAAGAGCCTTGGAATAGATTCCTGACAAGGAAATACTGACTGAATTAGGACACTTTGGTTGAAAGGACACAACTGAGAGAGGATACAAATGACTATCCTCTAGGACAGAGTGGGTGAATTAGAAACAATTATTCATTGTATCCCATAATCCAGAATATGGACGGCGCTATCTGAAACTATTAAGCAAATGCTCTGAAGGGAATGCTTGTTCACATCATGTGGTTAACTGGGTTCGTCTAGTGCTACTGAAGACCATGTTTCAGATGTAGCCTCCAGCGCGGGTGGTCTTTCAATTGCTGGTACTGACAACTGGGAGAATACAAACAGGAAGGATCACTTTGTGCGTGCTCTCTGCTTTACCCTTTTCGTGAAGAAATGCTCCCCAGCTGGGAAACGTGGGCCTAAAGGAGGAAAGCAGGCTGTTCTGTGCAGAAATAGAGAACCTTAACAGGATTTGACAGAGCAGAGGTTAAGTCTTCTGAGATTTCAGCAAGAGATGGTGTCCTCCGTTTGTGATACTGCCGCTCCTGCCAGAGGAACCGAATGACAAACACACTGGCATCACGCACATCGAATAGTGTTTACCGCAAATGGGAAACAGACCTGGAAGATCAAGTCTGGATATAATTCAACATTAATATCATTTCCTGCACTTTGCAGACAGAGGAACTAATCTAGAGATGATAAATACCCTGTCAGTTTGGGGTTAGAGAACTCTCATCTGCTCTTTCCTACCTACGAAATTTCAGAAAGGATTCATGCTTACAAGCTTAGTCAAATTTAACATACAGTTCATCACCTGAACTCTCCAGTGAAGAAAATCCCTTCAGAAGGTGGTACTTTAAAAATCAGTGTGTACTGAAGTAATTATGGCTTTAGTTGGTGTTGTTTCTGGAAGTTTGCAGGGTGGTATTTGCTTCTTTGCAGGCAGTTTCAGAGATGTGACCTAAGGATTAATTGAGATAGCTCTGTGGAAAAGTGCTCGTGGTTCTTCTGTCCCCAAGTATTTAAAATACGTCCCTCTGCAGGTCGTACACACCTCTTGTACACTGCAGCCATGACTAAATTAGTGCAATGAATGAAACTGCTGGAGTTGCATAACATTCATCAAAACCTTCTGCTTTCTCTCACATTTTCCACACAGCATAGCTTACTTTCCTCCGAGTTTAGCAGTCCTGTTGTTTTCCATTTTCAGATTAGCAGTGCAGGCCTCACCATGCCATTTCTTTGTAAGAACATTAACCCTAAGATTTTCTGGTTTATCTTCTTAAGATAAATCAGCTATACAGTCTTGCATTTCTGAAGGAAACAGTATAAGATGGTTACCCAGCAGAGGACTGGACGTAACAACTCAGGAGATATTTTTCTGCCCTGTGTTACTGATTTCTATTCCAGTCAGCCTGAAACAACTTCAGCCTAAAGACCATTATGCTCACACCATACTCTCCTTCCCTTAGGTTCCTTCTAGCAGCTGAGATTGCTTTCTGAGTGTGACATTTGGCCTCTACAGTGATGGCAGGATGGCAGCTATGCTGTCCTTCATCCCCTAAATCATTCCTTCTTCATTGCCTCTTCCACCTGAGGGGCAAAAGAGCTCTATAGAGTGGATTGCTCACAGTAAAAATGGGTGAAAGAAGATCAGTCTTTGGGGTCACTATCTCTATTGAAGTGAATGGGACTTCGTTAAGCACTGGCAACCTTCTCGGCTTGGGGTAAGGAGGTGTTCCCCCATGGTGGCTGGCAGGTAAGCGGATTGCAAAAGCTGGTTCCTGTGTGAGAGTGCAAGAAAGCTCCAAGGCTTTTGAGAGCAGTATTATCAAGTTTAGGGCTGGGAACTGAAGACAGGCACAAGCTCAACAGAGTGCCAATGGAAAATGGAAACGCTGTTCAGGATCATCAAAGCTTGGCCCTGCCTTTGCTCCTTCCTTTTCTTGTGCCTTTCTTGTGCTGGAGGAGGTGAAAAGGCTTCACATGTCTTGCAGGGGGTCACACATGCCCGGGCAAGGAACGCGCTGAGTGGGTTGTCCTTGTAAGGACCGTGCAACAACAGCCAATGCCTGTGAAACCAGGCTGAACCTTTCACAGGAGGGACGTGGAGCAAGAGCAAGGTGCCAGGCTGTGCAGCAGTGGGCAGGGCTTCACAGGGGGTTGGCCAGGCTCACCACGTACCCCAAACACAGCTGGATTTCCTCCACCACGATTTCACCAGAAACCCGCCTGGTTCAGGGTGTGCTCATTTTATAACTCCTGAAAGTGCTTGTCCAGAGCAATGGTATTCGTTCTGCCTCACTCCCATCTTCCTGAGGTAGAAATAAAGTCCAGCTGCAGTTCATTAGCTCCTGGTTAGTATCAGTTTCCATTTTGAAGACCAGTATTACAAGAAAAGGCTGTAAAATCTTAATTTTGAGGAAAAGCAAGCTGGCATTCTTCCTTCCGACTCTCTAAGGTTTCGTCACTTATCCTGGGATTCAAGGAGCTTTTGCAGTCCTGCTGCAGTTCAGGAGCAAAATACAAACACACAGCATAAATAGGACAGCTCGAGCCAGCTTTATTCAATTCCTTCAGGTGTTATAATCTTAAGTATTTATAAAACATGTAAGAGAAATTTACAGAAATTTGTTATGTAAAATAAAAGTATATAAGATACGTATGCATATGTCATTAAACTTGCCTCTTTAACTAAATAGTGACAACAAGACATTAAATGAGTACTGAGCTTAGCTGCATGTGAACTGGACATAGGAATGCATAAACAAATGTCAGATGCGTCATTAATGTCATGGCAATTTTTTCTCCTTCTCTCTTAACTCCCTGGATACTACAGAGCCCACATAAGCTTTAAGAAACTTCCTATTTTATTGTCAGTCATGACAACATCACTCAAAATAAAACCATTGAAGTGGTACGCTTCTCTTAGTTGAAAAAGAAAAAAAGATTTTCTGTATTAGCAGGACTGTCACACCACCAGATTTACACTACCAGTTGCCATTTATATCTTCCCTGCTTCCCTATCCTAATTTAAAACATTACTTTTGAAGGCTGCACAGAGGTAATAGATTGACAGCAGCTTATTAACTGGGATAATGCAAAAGAAATCCAAGGCTGGAAACAGTGGAAATGAGATGGAAATGCTGCAAGAACACAAAAATCGTGTACATGAAACCACTGATTTCCTGAGGCTCCTTGCACATTGCTGTCATCCCCTTTATGTGCCTGCAACCACCACTACCAGCACATAAAAATATTTGTGTATATTTAATAGAAGAAAAATGTGCTAAAGTCTGAGTGCTTTATATAAAAAAATACATTCAAATCTTATCTTGAATCTCATGACTGCAAAGAATCACTTCTCATAGAAATGGTATCTGAAATATGACTGTAAGATTACAAGGTTCCCCAGCCACATGTATACTTATATTCTGCCTTCCTCTGGGTATGTTTTCCTATTCAAAGTTACGTCATTGTTTTGTTATCTTGTGAGGGAGTAGGGAAAACTGATTGTAAATTCACACACATACATATACTGCCACACACACTTATCACTGGTGTATATATATCCTTGTTATTCTCTGGTGTTCACTCATTTCTAGTACAGCTGTCATTCTTCATTACTTTATACTTCATTACTAAATTCAAAATAAAATAAATTATTATTCTTTTGCTCTGGTTTGCACATTTGTTTGCATTTATTCTATGTGAATGTATTATTCTGCGTTATTATTATTTATTATTTTATTTAAATTTCTTAATTATTATGCATCTGTGTATTTACTTAAGGCAGAAAAACATGTGGGTTTGTTTTTTTTTTTTTCTGAATATGCTATTACCTTGTTCCCAGTATATGCAGTAATTTCCTGTTATGTGTTTTTAAATTCCTCGCTAGATTTCCCTTGTCCAGTTCAGGAAAGCCACTCTTACATACAGCAAACTCAGGTGTGGATTCCTCACAACTATTTTTAGGATGTGCTTGCACTGAGATTTATACCATTCTCTGGAGGTGTCTTTCTTTCTACGCCGATTAAATTGGCAGGCTGTGTGACTAAGCTTCTAATTTAGGCATCTCGAGGCTGGTTTTAGGCACAGGCTGTTCTCTAGGGTCCTGGCATATCTGGCATCGTTAAGAAAAGCACCTCCCTTCTTCCCAAAAATCTTCATCAACACTGCACGGTCAGAAAGTAACAAGTTATTTTGTCCTTGGCCAGGAGACAGCAAAATTCAGTGCTGTCTGCCCTTCGTGAAAAGACCTTGGTCACTTTGAGTAGACATCTCAAATTGGTTGCCTGTGATTTTCTAAGTCCCAGACTGGCATCTCCACCCTAAGACTCTGCATATATGAAGACTGAACCTGTTACGAAGCCCACCATGTAACACAAGGCTCCCCTTCAGGTGTTAGGAGTCAAGAGGATGTTATTGCTAGCACTGCCAGGAGCTATTCTGTGTTCTTCTTCACTTCTTTTATCCCAGATCTTAATAGTAAGAGCCATCGATAATTTTTCTCGGTTTATTCCTCATAACTGAAATTTGTCATGGATTTTCATCCTGAATTTCTTAGATGACTGTCAAATTTTGCAGAACTTTATAATTCATACAGGGATGGAGAATTTTTAATCTTTTTCTGTTTCAAACATGAAAAGAAAAACATTTCTGACCCCTTGCTTCTTAACCACTGATTCCTTTCACAACGTACCAGTGTACATTCAAAAACCCACAAATTTTCACTTTCAGAGGAAAAGCCTAAAATATTTTTCTTTATGTATTTTTCACATTGCTTTCTTCTCATCTGTCTAAAAAAAAGACAATATAGACAAAAAGACAACCAGTTAGCTGAAGCACTGGTTTCAGTATCCCGACCATGAGGAAAATACGGAAGTAGAAGAATCTTTGGTCCATAAGCGATATCCCTACTATATTTTGTGCTATTCAAATATTTATACTATATATGCTAAACATCTGTCAGGGCGACTCCTCCGTTTTTCTTTTTACAGCTTGTTTGGCAGAGTCTCTGGATTCTAAGAGGAATGATCTGCTGGCTCAGTATTAGAGGTCCACAGAAATGAGGGCCTCAGGAAAAGTAAATATGTGGATTTCTCTGACACAAAGAACAGCTGCAAACTGTAACAAATATAATAATAAAAAAATAGAGCAGTTGCAAGCTGTAACAAATATAATAATAAAAAAAAAGCCTCACATGGTGCATCCGAATGAATCACACACAACACTACACGGACAGCATGTTCATAGCTATGAAAGGCATTCTTCTCAATACAGCCCCTTGCTGACTCCTTTAAACACTCTTATTATTTCTGCAACTCAAAGCTACAACAAACTAGCACAAACTGAAAACTGCTGTACCATTCTCCTCCCCCACCGAAGCTTAAAGTTCTCTAAATTTGGATAATCTTTAGATTTACACTATGTTAGATTACAGCACATTTTGAGAACTAAAGCCTTAGGAGAAAACCAAAGGCTGTCAAGGCTAAAAAAGCCTTGAAATAATAAACCCAATTCC
>NW_009216560.1:43067-50334 GCF_000690835.1 Fulmarus glacialis
TCAAATAGCCAGCTTGTATTGCCAGCAGCTCAGGACTCCCCAGCGGCTGCCTTTTCAGTTTCTCAATGGAGACCAACAGATGGAAAAAAGCTGGAGAGAGCAGGCTTGCTTTCTCTGCCCACTGAATAATTGCCTTCTTATGCCTTTTTGTCTCTCTGTAGTTTATAGCTCTATTTACCCAAAATGATTAGAGCTTTCTGTGAAACAGAAGCTTGGAGGAACAACAGAAGGTCATGTATACTCTTGCTGAAGCAGCCACCTGTTGTCTTGCCACATACCCCATTTATTTACTACTGACTCGCTCAACCTTTCTCCCTCAGCCCAGCAACGCCAAATGGGAGCTAGATTTCTTCTTTTCAGTTTTATTGTAGCAAGTTAACAAAATGCTAAAAGCTGTCTGCCCAGTTTTGTAACCTTTCTGTGGTGAAGTCTCTCCTGTCTTAACCAAAAAATCTCCACGGTCTTACCTCCAGCCACCCGCACACACAACACAAGAGACGTGATGGTGGCATGGGTTTCCAGGCATAGGAAATAATTTTGAGTCAAGTGCACAGCCAGAAAGGCATGAGAGGGGGAGCAAGGCAGGTTATTTATAATTGCTGAAGATGCTTCTTGGTGGCAAATCATCTAAGTCCCTGGTTTATTTTCTGAAGCAACTTGGCTCTGCTAGAGATTAATTTTCTCTACGGGACTTTTGGCAATGTTGTTAAAAGGCTGCTGAGACACCCTGGACTGCCAAAATCCACACTAGCAAGGATCTCCAATATACTGACATTTCTAGGTCAAGCTGGTTCTGAGATAAGATTTTTATAGAAAATATCACAAGGCATTTAAAAAAATGAAATACTTAGGGTTTTTTAGAGTCCCTTGTCTGCAAAATAGACATTGTCCAATTATGTTGAAATTTTTCCAGAAAAATGTACCTCTGGCTACAGCTCTGCTCTACCTGCCAATTTCAGATGGAAAAGACCTTAAAAAAGAAAAAAAAAAAAAAAAAGCAATCATTTGTTGGTTGGATGGGGATGAAGCAGCCAGAATTAGACTTATAACTGAAAGTGATTCACATTTTATCTTTGGACCTACTGTACAGCGTCTGTAATTTCACCTGCTCTCATTTTGCAGGAAGGTGAGGAGCAGAAAAAAGTACGAAAGACGGGGTTGGAGATAAGTTGAAGGAGGCCATGGGCACATGGCTCTGACTTTCAGGACAGCCCAGGGGAAACGCAAATAAGTAGTTTGGTGGCCTTTTGCCACAGTCACTGTCTCCTACTTCTCAGAGAGGCTGGACGAACTGAGGCATATATTTTAAAAACTTTCCCAATTGCTTTCAAACTCTAATTGAATAACCCTTCAGACAGGTCATCTCTCTAGTGGACTTCTTCCATGAAGAAGCCATGTTTGTTTTCATTTCCAATCACAAAGGTGTTGTTTTAGTGTTTTTAAATGTTTGTGGGAGGATACAGCCTTTAAGTTGCCAATCTTCTTTTGTTACTGCTATCTTTTGGTTTCTACTGAAACCCATTAGCTGCCCAACCTGAAAGAGCAACTGGGCAAGTACCATTTGTTTGGGGTAAACCTCGTTAATAATACTTGCACTGGGAAGGATTAGGTTGGCTTTAGTCAGCATCAGCATTTTATTTCAGAAAATCTGTTACACGATCTGTCAGATTATATTCACTGTTTGAAGTTTTTTTAGGAAGAAGCACTCAAATTAGACTTATAAATATTGCAAAGCATTGAGATATGCTAGAGAGCTCAGATGTGGTATGTTTTATGGGCTGGTAGTAGCGATCTGCCCAACCAGCCCATGCACATCTCTGGCTTAGCCAGGGTATCTTCTGGCTGGCATTTAGACCCAACACTTCAAACAAAGGGGAGGCTTCAGCACCCAAATGGCTTGAGGTGGCTCCAGCAAGCTTCATGGTTTCACACGTGCTTGGTCCCAGCCCCCTGCTACTTGAGGAGAGCCACAGAGTAACACTCATTTGTTTTCCAGTACTATACCAGTTGCCAACAAGGAACCCATCAAGAACACATTTTTTCTGCTCAGAAAGTGTCTGGACAGCAGTATGAGGTCATGTCTGGGATAAATCCAGGTAGGGCACACCAGGACAGAGCGACAAAGGAGATTTAAGTTGTAAAAAAATCAATATCTTGATCTTCTATCTCAAGGGCAAGGATCACATTTCCCATTCTGAGGTTGCACACCCTATCTACCCTCCCACTGAAATCTCTATGAGAAGTCTCTGACAGGAAATCTACTTCTCTCAGTTACAAGATCCCTTTAAAACTCTTACTAGAGAGCCAAGTTTTGGTCACTGCAGCCCCTCTGGACTCCAGCAAAGCTCCCTCTCCCCAACCAGACCTGAAATTCATAAAAGGTGCCCAGCAAGGAGATGATATTTAGGAGCTTTTTCCCACTAGCCCTCTCGCACAGACTTCTGCTGTGGCCCAGACTGTCGGTCCTGAAAGGACATTTCTGTGGGCATACATGGAAGGCAGGGAGCAAAACGGCAAAGAGGCTGGCTGTGCCTCGGGGGACCGCGGTCTGTGTCGATTCTGGGAGCAAGGACAAGAGAGTAACCTTGCCCTTGGGTGATACAAAGGACCCTCATGGGATATTGGGCCCTACAGGGTGCCCGTGGGCTGGTTCTGTGGTGGCCCGTGTAATGTTCAGGGCATCCAGGCATCCAGAACATTAGGGAAAATCCACCAAACTGCAAGTAAGCATCCAAATGCATGTTCCACACTGAGGAGCTGATACCCAGGCAGAGAGCCTGTGGAGCCCGCACTGTTAGAACAGGAAACTAGGAAAAAAGGACAGGGAAGTGTGGGGCACTTGCACCATCACAAGCTGATAGCCTGGCTGTATCAGTGTTCCTCCGCCGGTAGTGAGAGGTTGTTAATCTGGCACTGAATCTGCGAAGATGGGACTCCCATGTTTGGGCAAGGGATGTCAGTGCTCACAAGCAAGCTGATCCTGCTGTTCCCCCAGCTCCTGTGGTAGCACTGTCATAGCAGCTCCTTCTGCTTGCATAATTGAGGCACCCACCCACCGGAGGAGACTGGTCTATACTGGTATCTGTGGCCCTTGCTCATCTACAGAAACTTTGTTTGACAACGACACTTTTCCTTACCCTCAGGGGATAGATGCTGAGCTCCAGGCAACAAGGGTGGGCTCCTGGAAGTTTGAATGGATGCCCCAAAGTCAGACACAGCCTTTTTGCCTTGTAGCTGCTTACCGGCCCCCTGAGAAGCATATCAAAGATGAGAGGATTTTCCAAGCCTTGCCAGCAAGAGCAGGCAGAGTTGATAAAAGAGTTGTCGGAGAGGTGATGCAAACAAAGTGGGGGAGAAGTGTGGGCAGAGAAACCAACATTGGTGAGACATGAAAAGCCAGTGAAACAGCGAGATGGAATTTACTTCTGCCAAGTTTTGCACTCAACTGAAGCAAGCTGGAGATGAATGGCTGTATCTAAAGCGAGTCGAGACCAGAGCGAAAGCCAGGCCACCCATAGTGCTCCCTTCAATGAGAGAAGGCTTTTTAACGTTTATGTCTAATCCCACTGCTAGAATAGCAATGCACTCAAGCTTCCCAGAAGCAAGGGAAAGGAAACTGAAGAATTCAAGCTGTAGTGTAATGAAATGCGCTTTCCACCCACTTAGATTTAAGATTGTGATTCAGTACTGCATTTATGCAGTTTCTGGGATGGAAGGGCATTGCAGTGCATCTAAATCAGATTTCTGAGCCAGTGGTAGCAGATGGACCTCAAGAGAAAAAACACAGAGTCAGATAGCTAAAATAAGCAGATATTTTTCACTGCCTCTATTTCAGTGATGGTGTCACCCTCTGACATTGCCAATTCTAACAAGACTAGTAACCCCTTTAAAAAATGCGACACATGGAAGATAAAAATATCAAGAGCAGAGGTTAGCTAATTTTGTAGCTTCACGGTTTTTGCACAATTTGCATCATCTGTATCATCTGTCTGACACTTTGACATGCAGTGTATACAGAGACTGCACCGGCAATCCAGGAAACCGACCATTAAAGGCTATCGCATTAATATTATCATAAAAGATTACATTAATAGACATCATTAAAATTGATGGCAGCCATACTTAATAATGAATTCAATTTTAAGGAAAAACTGTAATAGACTGAGAATTTATATATTTTTATCATTAATTTGCTTTATTAAAAGACAACTTGTTACAATAAAATAAGCAAACGAGGCATTGGAAAATCTTTTATGCATAACAATCTTAACAGAGACAAGTTTCATGCACTTTAAAAGTTGCTTAGCCTTCCTGCAAATTTTGCTTAATGTTACCTATCAAAGCAGCATTTGCTTTTCTTATTCCTGCATTGGGAAGTTCTGCGCTCCCACTTGCTATTAAAAAAAAACAAAAAAAACAAAAAAACACAAAACCCACTAACTTTCAGGGCAGCACAACTGCTTCTTATTTGATTGGGATGCTGGTGACAATCCAGTGTTCACCCAAAGTATGCAGTTTAATCTGAGGGAGATAAATCACCCCAGCATAATGCCAAACATTGCCTGTGGTTTCAAGCAGAGGAATAATTAGTCCTTTCCAAGTCTAGCCCAGGTGGTGATATTAATAACAAGTAAATTTAGAGTTGCATGTAAAGTAGAAAAGTTCAGTCATCACGAGGCAAACCAGAATAGCTTGTAAGTTAGGAAGAAATATGCACTGATTTAACATTTTTTGTTTCTAAGACTTCCAGTTACAGAAATTGTCGTAGTCAAATACGTCATTACCATATTATTCAATGCTTAAGATAAAATGTGGCAAAAAGCATCCATCTGTTCATCTTTAGCACCCACCCAGACAGAACCTATAGTGCCAATTTCTGCTCAAAAGTACACCAAGGTAAATCAGTAATAACTACTTTGACAGTAATGCATTCACTCCAGGTTTAATATAGAATAAATTTTGTTTCCTATTTGGCAGTTCTCAGAAAGACTAGAAAATCTCCCTGGAGCCCTACCTAATATTTCTTCCTGAAAAAAAATCTCCCTGGAGCCCTAACTAATACTTCTGAAAAAAATAGTGCTTCTTATCTACAGTAGTGTTTAAGTCATTCTTTGGCAGATAAGTGTAAACACTTTGTCCTCTGCTTAACCGCTGGGCAAACTGCTTTAAGGTATCATAATTTAGAAAAGCACCATACAATGCCACAGGCTATTGCATATGTAGAAAAAAAAATTACGGACTTCCTTTAATGTCTGGTTCTCTAATTAGAAAATATAACATTTATGGGATATTATAGGAAGTTTTGAATGTTTTTTCTTCAAACACCCAGTTCCACCCTACGTGAAGCGAAGGTTACATCAGTCTTGTGAACCTGCATATCACCAGTGTCCTCTTGGCACGCTGACTGAATATTTTCCCTGAAGTGCAAACCTTGACAGATTTTCTAAAAGCCCTTCTTCACTTCAAATCAATCCACCTTGTGTCTCAACTGGCTTCGTAAGCACATGAAACCCCACATCTTGCACATGAAACTCCAGACTTGCACTACATATCAGATTTTATCAAGAAGAAATGCTTAAGAAAACTTGTTTTCACCCACCTTCTGAGAATATCTGGAGTGAGCGTGCTAGATTCCTCCTCACTAGCAGCTAGTGCTTGGATTCACAGAGTTGCCAACAAGTGTTGACATTAGGATAAATTTGCCTAGACAATTTGAAAGAATGGAGGTCTTTTCCTGCACAAAGCCTAAGGACAAAGTTTTGCCTGCCCACCGCCACTTTTTTTTTCAAAATTCTGTAAAGCCCCTTTATTCCCACCTCAAAGACGGCCCAGCACGTTCCTGGTAAAGTAACATGCAGCTCTGTTCTCAATTTGAACAGAAGATGTTAACTAAAGGCAAGGAATGATATTACAACACTGTGAAAGATAAAAAATTTTAGTCCA
The DNA here is from genome assembly GCF_000690835.1 of Fulmarus glacialis. Lineage (NCBI taxonomy): Eukaryota > Metazoa > Chordata > Aves > Procellariiformes > Procellariidae > Fulmarus > Fulmarus glacialis. Next base: position 49,011 of record NW_009216560.1, read on the forward strand.
AACTCCTCCCTCCTTCATTTATACTTTTCCACAAGAATTCAAAAAGCACAATGTCAAATGGCGATGTGCTGCCTAAGTGGCTAATGGAAAGCTCTGCACCTCTTACGCTCAATGGAGACCGCAAGTGCAATAATGCTGAGAGACCTTACAGTATGGCTAAAGAATCTGTGATCATTTGAACTCTCCAGGTAAAGCCTGTGAGAAGTATGTTACTCATTAGAAGTATATTAAAGGGTGGTAACAGTAAGAGTTGATTCTGTTGCCCACATCAAGTTCTGAGAAAAACCCCAGGAAAACTCCATTTGTGGATTTTTCTGGTAAGAGTAGTTGGCTCTTACTATCAATTTCTGAGAACTTTAGTGGTTGCTGAAGGCCCTCCTAATCTTGGACTTCGACACCTCTGATGTAAATTATTAGTATGGGTTCAAATTTATAATCCTAATTAGAGTTTTGATTCACTTCTGTAACTTCCAGGATTTCTCAAAGGCAATGACATTTTTAAATGTTAAAAATAAAACTATTGCGTTTGTAGTAAACGAATGCATCTCAAGTTCACTGCTGTATTTTCTGCTTGGCTATAGAAGCAATATGTGAAATGAATATCAAAAATGGATTGTTGTTAAATTTTGAAGAATCACCTGTTATTTGATAACTTCAGAAATCTACTTTGAAACCATAAAACATATCCACTCCAATTCATTTAAAAATTATTAAACTCTCTTAAGCCTGAGTATTGCAAGCATACAGAAGCACAGTCACCATTTACTGATGAAACTATAACCAGAGGAAATGTATGCCATGATCCAGTGTAATAAGTAAGGTTAAAATGGCAGTGGGATTGGCTAATGAAGTGCTTTGGTTCCTCATACCTAGAAGTAAAATGAATGACAGGTAAAATACTTCTCGCCTATCCTTATGTTTCCAACAGCAGTTATTTAGGTTAGCTAGAATAGTGAAATAGCTGTTGAAGAAGTTTGCAAACAAGCCATTGGCACTACCTTACGAAAAACAGAAAGATGGCCTTATGAAGAAGTGGAATGCATGGAAAGGGAGCTGAGAGCACTCTCTCTCCTTTGCTGTTCCTGGGGTGAGCTACCTGCCCGGAGACAAGCTGAGCTGGCTGCAGCAGCCAGCCTGGCTCCCAGGGCCTGCCATGGGCCGTGACTATTTCACTGACTCAGTCTGTCCCCTTACCGCGGATGCCCTTCTGTTTTTCTCTCCCCCTGGATGTACAGCAGACCCTGGACGTGGTGCTGGCGAGGATTTTATTCAGATGTAACAGCTTGCTTAGGAATTAAGCAAAACTTTCCTCACTGCATTCCTG
>NW_009216560.1:50357-59476 GCF_000690835.1 Fulmarus glacialis
ATTCCTGCAGTGGGGGTACGAATTTAGCTGTGTGGCTTTGTTGGCTTTAGTGGGAGTTATGCAGCAGTATCTGAGCACAAATGAGTTCATCTACATATTACCGTGGCTGACATTCATTAATGGGATTGTGTCCACAGAAGCACAGTAATCCTTTCTATTGTGATTCTCCCATATAACAGGATAACATTATATTTGTCTGTATTTCTGTCCACTTTCATATTTACCTTTGCTCAAACAGTAAAGCTACCTCGACAGATCAGAATCCGCCTCCTTGTGCACAAGCAGCTTTTAAAAAAATTGTCTTTTTGCAGCTCCAACAGTTTTCAAGCAAATTTGCCAGTTCTTGCACTAAGAAGGCTAAAAAAGGTTAGCCCTTTAGCATCTCTAGCAAGGAAGAAGTTCCCGCCCGGTTAGTGACCCCCATTTCGACCTGTCATCAACAGACGAAGAACTAGTTCAGTGCCCCGGACAGACCTTGCAGAAAACTCTTCTGCTGAGACTGCAAACATGAATGCCGATTAGCACCAGTGTTGATGGCAGCTTGTTAAATCTTGGAAAGAGCTCTTGGAAATTCATCTCACCTAGCCCACAGATTTGCTGGGAATAACACCATATGCTATGACATTTGACAGTATTTCTTCTGCCTATTTAACACAGCACTAGGTTAAAGTAACCTGGACTGTGTACCACAGTCCCATAGTACATCACAAAAACTATTACAGTAATCATGTACCACAGTACATTACAAGCTGTGTTGTACCTATATTTAGGTCCCAGACTGTGAGGACAATTCTCTGTAGGTGGAATTGAAAGGCTGATTTACTGAAGGTATTAAATATATCCTCGGAGAGGATGGATGAAAGCGAGAAATGCTGCTGGACGCAGCTTGGAGCTAAGAGAAAAACCTTTAGATAAGCTTTTTTCTGTGTTGTATTTCATATTATTAATTTTTTAAAAAATAGCCAAAATAATATCATATGTCTGTAACATAACAGGGAGTGGTATAAAACAGTCTAATAGTAACTAAATAACATTAACAATACAAGTAGTACATTCAGAATTTGATGGTAGTAGTATTAATAATAATAATCAGACTGGAATATCTGCCTTAACAAAAGCGTTGACTTGTTTTTTTAACATTTGAGAGTCAAAATCTTATGGTAATGATGCAAACATGCAATAAGTTAGCTACAGGCAAAATTAATTGAGCAAGTTACTGGAAGAAATTAAAATGTGATGAGTCCTGATAAAAGGGTGAGGGTGAGTGCCTGCAAGGCCTTTCGTAAGAACGACACTGGAGAGTCTGAGAACTGTCACCTAAAAAACCTGGGGTCATCTGCAAGCTTTAAGTAATGTCATACAAGAGAGGAACAAGGTGCTCATTCTTTCTGTTGCTTACACACTTAACCAGAAGCAAGAAAGAAGCAAGATGAGACAACACTGGTCAGCCAAAATTTGAACTAAAGCAATCTACTGCCTCTTTATACCTCTGAGCAGAGAGGGCTGTTGCACATATTCAGAACACAGCTGGAATGCCATATGAGATACCTCATTTCCCTGCCCACATAGGATTTGATTCAAATCTATAGAATAAGTGCCATGGAATAATCATGGTGTAATTCTGTGCTGCTCTGTTTTTAAAACAAACATGACCATGGTAATAAAGAAGTCACATCATCTGGAAAGGGAAGGGAAAAATGCGCTTCATCTTACCACACTTCAGAGATGCAAAAGTTAGCCCCCCAGCCTAAGCTTGCCCTCCTCTAGAGTCACTGGCAGCAGGTGGGCATCTCTGGAGAATGACTCATCCTCCTAAAATAAGTTTCTTGGATAGAAGGGGTGATTCACCATCTGAAGGTACCTAGAGAGCACATGGGAGTAGCTTAGATTAGATGCCTAACTTATTGGTGCTGAAAGTTAGGTAAAATGAATCTCTAATACAGTAACTATCTGATACTTCTTAGAATCCAGAAAAAAAATTACAACTGAAGATGCATGAATTTGCCTCACTCTGCTAGGCTTACGGCGCTTTTCAAAAGCTGACAAATAGTTACGGCTTATTCTTGACAGAATTCAAAGCAAATGCCATTAAAAGACATGTATCAAGCAGGTAAGTGCAGTAACAAAGTACCATTTTACTGTTCCTTTTGTTTCCCACATTACTATTACAGAAAGAAGACACAAAGTGATCTTGAAGTGTAGTTATGTTCAGGCAGCCATAATGGGTCCCATTATTACCTTTCAAATACAAACCTGTTAAAGCAATGTGCATTTCACTATAAGACATAAAAAACCCACACAAAATCATGCTGATCCACAACACTGACACCAAGAACCTTAAGAAACATCCAGCCTGTTTCCTTGAGAACCCGCCAGCCTGTATTGACTGGAGACAAAAAAACCCCAAGCTCAATTCACTGCCTTGTTAAATGGATGTTTCAGCACAGTAGAACTGGATATAGCTCCTGCAGGTTGCACAACAGTGGATGTTTCCCAGCTCCTAATCCCTACTGGAGCTAGACTGCCTTTTCTCTAAAACATCTCAGGGCATAATATATAGAAACTGGAAGTAATAGGCTATTATTCTCAAAATGAAGCACCCTCTGTATTACTTTCACATGAGGATATTTCATAGGAATATATGTCTCCAACTGTTTCTTCAGCTGGAAGAGGTTTCAGGCCACATAGACATGCAACTCTGTCAATGGAACAGGAGTGAATGAACAGCCAGTGAGAGACTGCCACAGTCCTTGTGCTATACTAGTCCTGGTAAGACAAGATCAGCCAGGTAAAAAACTCGCACATTTGTTATTTTTAATATTCTCTTGAAAGAGAATAATCTCAATTTCTGGCAAACACATTTAAACTAATTCCTCAGACACAGGGGAATATTAGGGAATAGCATGAAATTCTGGGCAACTGCATATTCTGACAGGCATATTTAGAAAATAGTTTCTTTTTTCAGAGATTTAAGCACGTTACTGCCTAAGCCATAATTGCACTTCCTCTGCATTTGCAGTGATTGATTGCATTACTAGTATTGAATGAAAGGGTCAGAGAAGCAATATAAAACCAGATTTTACCATACGCACGCACAAATTTGTTTTGAGTCAAGTAAACCAAAGTTTTCTATTGCACTGTGAGCTCAGCAGGGTATCTTATCGTTTGAGGCATGGCTCATATGGAAGACTATGATTAAATATCGCTGCCTGGAAATAAGTTAAATTAAAATACCACTGGCTTGGATAAGTTCATTGGAAAAAATGTCAAAATGTGGTTTCTCAAGACTTGCTCGCTAAGCAATTTGAATGAATTCTGGATAAGAAAAATGACATCATCAATGTATTGCAAATACAAGGGCTTGGTGCTCTACAAAGCCATTATTCCTTGTCTGAAATCCTTACACAGGTTTATATTGTAAGCATGCTTGGTTTTCTCCCTCTGTCTAGGTCAGCCCTCAATCAGAAGACTGGCTCTAAGGGCTCGAAGAGCAATGCCCGTATCATGATATTATATGATAATGATTGATATGATATAATGATTAAGACTGCTTCACTCTCCACCCCAAAATAACTAGAGTTTTGCAAACCAGGTCATTTGAAAATGGTACCACCTTGTCTGGGACAAGATACACATTTTCCAGCACGACAAACGACAGCTTTGTCATTTGCCACTCCAACAGGGAGGAAGGCCGGTACAAAGGGCTGCAGCCATCCCATTGTCATTATTTTTACATATCTGAAATGCAGTAAGAAATGTGTAGCAGCAGAGCATTCCCTTTTCTGCTGTGGTTGTATCTATCTTTGAAGACCAATTCCAAATTATACCATTCATTATATGGAGCTGTGTGCAGATAGGTCTGTAAGCATACATGGATGACGATGATGATAATGACGATGATGACAACGACATGTAAGTACACATACATACATGATAAATTCCTCCCAAAGGTATACACTCATCCAAAAAAATATTTAATTCTGGACAAAGGAGAGTTTCATACCTTTAATATTGGTGTCTGCAAAAGTCCAGAAAAAAAACTAATGCAGACCTGCTCTTCAACTGAATGCACAGAATTTGCTTCTACCCCAGACTTCAAAACAAGAGCACTTGCAATAATGGACACAAATAATGCAATTTTAATATTAATTTTACATAGCATTTTAACTCAATCTCTTTCTCCTTTAGAGATCTGTTCTGTACTGATCTAATAGAGCCAAACACTGCAGGATTATATTACAAAGAAGTCTCTTGTGAGCAACCGTATTGAAACAAATGGATTTATTTCACATTTACAATTGCTATAATGAGAGCAAAAATTGGCCCCCTGCAATGAAGCTGGTCCAGCCTTGGAAGTGAAAATATGGGAAAGAGAGTCCAATACATTTTAAGCATCTGAAACATTTCCAAGATATTTTTCATGTAACACCAGTAGCATACAAAAATTGACTGAGGTACTATAGAATGACCTGGAATTAATAATTTAAAGATATAAGCCAGATGAGTACCTTTTCTAATCATGTTTGTAAGCCATCCTTTCTAAATACATATCATTTTGTTTTAAAACATATGACAGGTAATACATACTTTAGAGAAAAGGTAGTTTTTCAAATGCTCTATGATTTCTTAGGGGAAAATAACCATGTTATGTACATGGGTTTCTTAAATTTCTGCATATCATGTCTTCAAATGTTGATGGATAAGCTGCAAATAGATCAGAAAGTGGATGAAAAATTGAAATGCTTCCCTCTGTTTCAAGGATTGGCAGGTGAAAACTTGCCTTAGTTGATGGGAATTAGTAGGAATACCTAAATCCCTCCTTACGTCAGGAAGGAAACAAGCAAATGAAACAAGTCAGGGATTTACCTCTCACACCAAATGGCATAGCTCAGCACATATTCATCCAGTTAAGGTCTCCCTTTAAAATATAATCTCTCTACCTGAATTGTTAAATGGTATGGACCCTGTCCTGTACTAACCTGTGAGAAGGCTTATTGGCATGTGAAAAATTAAGCATATTAAATATTTAACAGCAAGGATAGCGGTCAACTGTGTTGTCTCAACTATGCCCTGGCCCATCTAGCAGTGCAGATGTTGTCTTGAAGACTGCAGGTCCACGGCTCCCTCACCACGTCCAGGACTAGGCGACCTAAAGGTGTCCAGGGTCTGCAGCTTTAGGTGGCCCTGACGCAAGGCACCGTGAGGCTAAGGATTCCCCACTACACAGGTAAAAGGCTTCACGTCTCTGGATCCCCAGCTTACCTGAGATTTGACTGCTTGGCTAGGGCTTCGCAGCAGAGACCCTAAAAGCATTCAGGGAGTTGGTAGTTTAAGAGTTTAAGCCTCCTGATGCTCACAATGAGACATCTCTACACCCTGGTCTGACTCTCGGGAGGTTGCCTGGGGTCCCGGATAGTCCAGGAGCCTCTGGAACAGAGGTACACAGCAGCATTTTGTTGAAGAAATATCAAAACAGAAGCCTTCTGCTTTTCTAAAGGAATTATTTCTTTCTTTGCGGAGAGAATTTTGAAATCCCTAACTTGCCTCTTGAATCAAAATTAAAACACCCTCAAACTGCCAGCATTTCCCACGGAAAGGAAATCTAGGCTTTGACAAGCTCTCCCTCAGAACAATTTCAATCCACCTCAACCCAATACCAGAGTTTCACATATGGGATCTGAACTTTGCGACAGATTTTTCTGGCACCTTCACTTTGTTGCACCTGATTGTGGACTTCTGCCTGCTCAGACCTTCTGCAGAAACATAACCTGAAATTTTCCATGCCAAATTATTCTTGAGAATAATATGAATTACTCCACCAGTAGCAGAACTAAGGAATCTTGGTTTCCCAGTTTACGGACGATATCTATTTATACACCTTCTCCCATAATAACCACATATATCTCTTTGTTCAACTTATCTTTGTTCCTTATAGTTTGGGATGTAACAAAATGTACCGAAGCCAGTACAAACAATAACTGTTCTATGTCAATCCAACACAAAATTTTAAAGTAGTGCTAGTATCAGAATTTTAAAAGCCAGTAATTTTCTGAAGGTTTATGACCCTGAAGGTTTATATCCCTGAAATAAAAGCAACACCATAAAATCTTAATTGCTGCAAGACTGAAAGCAATACTTTCTGTAATCAATTAATCAGACTTCCTGCAACTTATTTATTCCAAACCCCTGCTTAAAATGATTTAGAGCTTGCAACATAAAATGAGGATATAATTAAAGAAGAGAACCTATTTCTAACAGCACATTCATTTTTAAAAGCCATCCAGTCACTTGATACATGTAACGTAAGCAGATCCAACAGAGATAGTGGTGATCTTTAAACTGAGCTGCAAAGTTCCTACACAGCTCTGGATGGGAGAGATATGAGGGGTTCAGACTCCCAGGCATTTTTTTCCCCCACTATTTTTATTTCATTTACCCTGGCCAAGAAGTTATGGGGAAAATGATTCTAAAAAAAAAAATGGGTCTTTGGCCTCTCTAAAAGTTAGATCCCTTTAAACTGGGTAAGGTTTAACATTCAGAATTAGTCACCTGGAAAGAAATCCATCATACAAAACTTACATTCAAGACATAGTGTGCGCTGGAAAAGGTCTGAGCCACTTTAGGTCTGAACTGAGCATAGACCTGAATTTGAACATAATCCTCATCTGCAATTCCAGGTCAGTCCAATTCTATTTTCAAATTATTTCTCTGTTTGAGTATTGAGATAGTGCTTCATGGTGGCATCATCATTCTCATGTGACAGGGGCATCTCCCAGAACAACCTCCCAGCCACGAGCAGCAGAGTATCCCTGGGGCAGTACTTGGCAGTGTTAAGATATTCACTACATAGCACTAAGATACTCATTAGTCCAAAACCAGTTATTGCTACCAGGTGCGATGGCTATAGAGGCATTCTCTAGAAGAGGAGAGACCTGAATTCAAGCCCTTGTTTAATGAATACACGTGTTTTATTAAAGTCCTAGGTTCTTGAGGAAAAGGGCGGGCATAAGACTACTGTATTAGCTCTGCAGGCAAAAGAGTTGCATCAAATGCCTGGACGCTGACAGGGCTTTGGTGTGACTAAGGCACCTATAGCACAGCAAGATGAGGACGCAGCTGCGCCTGGGCATGCCCAAAGAACAGACCTCCTGTAGCTTGGCAGTGTAGACACCTGCCGACCCTCAGTGCCTCCAGGGACAGGGAAGCATCTGACTAGAGACTCTGTTTACTTACTCTTTTTTTTTAATTAATGTCCCTTGTGCCTCATTTCTCACTTCATAAAAATTTGCATAATAATACATCTTCCCTTTGCAGTGTCAGAAGATATGTATATTTGGGAAAAAAAAAACCCAAAACTGTGTTAAAAGGAAACTGTGACTGGAATGATCAGAGCAAGTAAAAAATATTTGGAAGGGTAGGGAGATTTCTATGCTAACAATGATTTTGGACATTCTATCCTTACCTTTGGGAGTCTGACATTCATGACCAGATATATTTACCACTTAACTCAAATATTTAGAGCATTTTACTTATTTCCAGATTGTACATATCCTACACATACCATGATTAGTGAGTTAAGTTGTATGATATTGATATTTTTATTACTGCAAAGTTTATAAACTCTATTGAACAAATATTGAAATTCACTTCATGCAAATTTTACGCTAGAAAACTGCATCACTTAAACAGTTACCCAAACTGAACACAAAAAGAAAAAGGACAAGACCAAAAGAACTTACTCAAACATTCAGAAGATTATTGAAAGTAATTGTGGGTTTGGGGTTTTTTCTTTTATCCTCTATTATTTGTACCTTGTATTTAGCAAAGCCAGTGGATAAAGCCAAAGTAAGAGGACAGAGTGAAATCTCTATCCTCAAAAAGCTAAATAGCCAGGTGTGTTTTTTTACTTAAGCAAGCTGCAAATATCTATTTCTACTCTGACACAAAGCTGCATAGCAGAAAAGATGACATCATCTTTTGTGACTTAAGAAAGCACTCCTGTATTTCATTTCACTCTGTCCTCACAACTAGAATAACCATTCTTCTTTTAATATGGCTAACATACATTATAGCTGATTGCTTTTCTCGGAAGAATTGAGTACGCTGAATTATATTCAGGACCTTTTTTTTTCCCTTGGTCATGCTGTAGTGTATCTCTACACTTGAGAGAAGCTGAATCTTGCTTTACATTCACAGCAGATGGTGATATGGTTTATGCTGGTCTTTAGCTCCCGTAGAAGTTTTTCCATTGGTCAAACAACAGCTTTCAAGGAAGAAGACTCTGACACAGGCCCTGTATATGGTACTATTTGTGGCCTCTCTGTCCAGGGATAATATTTCATCATTTTTTCCACTGTGTTTTGCTTTACTTTTGTACGTACTGTAGTTTCAGCCCCTCAGGAGACACTCCACAGAATCTGTTGCTTAGTAATAGTAACCTTCATGGAAATGAGCTTGAACTTCAAAAAAACAAAACATCTTTCATTAGTCACAGGTTTTCAGATAATGAATTCCTTTGAGAAAGTTGATTAGAAAAGCCAGCCCTCCAGAATCAAGTACCAGCAATGTTGACCTAAGATGAATTACAAAGGTTGGTAATGCTCTTGAAAGGGCCATTTCTTTGTACCCCCTAAATTATGTTTGAGATTCTTTCTACCAATACCCAGGCTCACCTTGACAATGGCACTAACAAAGTGAAGTTTTATGTTAGTGAAAACAGCCTCTCATACAGAATAAAGCCAGAAAGAATTACAGTGGTCATATAGTCTGGCCTCCTGTGTAATGTAAGTCACACAAATTAATTATTGTCCTAACAAAAGCACCTCAAAAAAAAAAAATCTCAAATATAAAATGCTCTTTGAATTTTTCTTTTTCCTTAGAGACCTGCTTTGGTTAAAAGAACTCCTGTTGCATGGTAAGGAAGAGGAGTTAAGGACCAGAGAGGCACCAGAAGAGCTGCAGACTCCCATTCAGAGGGTCAGAGATAGAGACTTGAATCCTCTGCATTGTGAGTAAAGTCAGCCACCTCTCAGGCTGTCCCAGGTCATCCACACGACAGGAAAGCAGCTGCATGGAGCCACTCAGCAGAAATGCTTGGCAGGACTGACACCTTCCTGCTG
>NW_009216560.1:59507-91128 GCF_000690835.1 Fulmarus glacialis
CAGGCTTCCATCCCCCACTGCACCCACCTGAAAACCTACATCTCCATTTCATTTGGAGGAAGGGAAGTACCTAAGAACTCATCTCCTTTAAAACATGGCCATGTGGAAAAGGACTAATCTCTCAGCCTGATGGTTAGCGTGTGCTGCCGAAGAGGCAGAGTGAGGTCTGATTGCCTCTCCCACCAGTTACCTGGTAGCCACAGCACGGTTGCAAGAAGCAGCAAAAGCTTTGTGGGGCCAGAAGAAGAGGGCACAGGAGTGAGCAAGGTTTTGGTGCCTGGAGACAAGGACACTCGAAGCCTCAGCTCCCACCTCTGTTTACATGATTGCTGATGCATTTCACATCAGATAACGACTGAACAAAACCTGAAATCAGCTAGGCAGTTAGGACAGTCTTTGAGGTTTCCCAAATTAGTAGGCTGCAAAGTCAGCCCCCCTCAAGTGAGTCCCTAGGCTTCTTTCTCACTTTCCATTTAGTTTTATAAATCTTACATTCCTCCCTCTATCTAGTCTAACAAAATAGATAAGAGAGCAGCTCAGTCTACGGAATGATGCCTTCTGGATTTCTAAATTTGAAATAACAGAAATGTAATAATTAGCAGTACTTTAAAAATCATGCTAGAAGGCTGGGTAATTTTAGGAGTCACTTTATAAAGACATGTCTATGCCTGAGCATGAGAAATCAAAGACCAAGTACTTAAAGGTACAAAGGTAATGCATTCTAGTCAAACAATGCTAAATTCCTGTGTAGAAGCTCTCACACAGAAGAAAAGTGGTCCAATTCCTTCAGAAAAATTGGACCAAACTAAGGCCAATTTACTTTTGCAGTAGAAAATCCACACTATTGTTAAAGGTGCAGGTATCTCGTGCCTCTCGTCTACAAAGGAGCACAGGAGAAAGTGAATCAGGTTCTAAAATGCACAATCATTTTTCCAGTGCAGTTATCACCAGAAATCACAAAAAAGATTACAGGTAGATTCAGACACTTTAGAAAAAAATCAAAACATAGAGCCTTAAAGCCCTGTTCATCTGCATTTGACCCAAACATTCATAGGTGCCTAAGTTTCCCACATTAAAATTCCTTAAATGATTTGGGGTGAGATTAATCTGACCAACTGAGAACACGTATCTCTCAATTTAACACCCCAGGTTTCCTTCTTAATCAGTGGAGAGACACCGGCTTTTCTGGGCTGTTTTTCTTACTCCTTTTGGAAGGTAAACTTTCATACCTGAAAACATCCATTCATCTCCACTGACTGTGAAGGAGCCTCAAGTGATCAGTGGAGCTGTTTATGCTATAGATAGCTAAAAGATCACAGCTGTATCCCATCATATACATCTGCTTCTGCGTATGTCTAGAAGTGCTGCAGCACTGATGGAACTGAACAGTGCAATGCCCATCTCAAACTAGAATTTACAAAATAGGCTTTACATTATCTACGTCACATGCAAAAGTCCATCCATCAGCATTTTCAGAGCTCAACCAACAGCTAAGGCTGCAAAAAACCCGTAAACTAAGCCAAAAGTCCTGGTAGGCCACTCCCGTAACTTAATAATTCAGTGGTGAATATATTTAGAAAGGAAATACGATTTCAGTTTCTCTCAGGATCCCAGAGGATTTTAAACATTCTCTCCTGGATGCTGTAATCAGTGGATTATTACCTAATGTGAGGTAAGAAAACAGAAAGGGCTCTCTCACTCCCTCCTGTAAAAGCTATTTCACTCTGAACAGAATAATTAAATATTCACTGGAAAAGAGAGACACCTGGGCTGGGGTAGTTACTGCACGTGATAAGGAGAACTTGGCTTCCACTGCTGCTCTCCCAATAGCCTAACTGTGAAACTCTACATCACCTTGTATCAAATGGTGGCTGGAGCACAGCCTCCCACTTCCTTGTGAGAACACTCACTCGTTCTCTCTGGCCCAAGGAGTATTAAGTGTGTAAGAGTCCACAGGAGGGACTGATGGCATCTCCCACCTCCTCTAGAACACACTGCAGTATACAAGCTGATATATGACAGCTTCAAATCTCCTCCAGTGAGGAAGGGAAGGAAATCCCACGTCCAGGGAACCAAATTCAAAATTACTGTTCTCACACTTAAAGTGTCAATAAAGAAGGAAGAGATGATGGAAGAGATGCCACTTCATCATCTCTCTTCCTTTGAAAGGAATGACTTTTTTGGAAAAAGACAGGACTGACACCCCAAAGAACAGCAGGGCTTAAACTATACTCTAGCACTGAGATTTTCCTGTAAGCTTCAGTGGCTCCCTCTTGGCGTTTAGGCAATACCCTCAGCCACCAAAATCTCCCCTCTGTCTTCAACACAGAGCCTAGGCCCAGTAAATCAAAAGGAGACACTGTTACATTTATCACAGCAGTGATTACATCTCCTTTGGAGATCAGATTAACTGACTATTGGAGGAATTATTGTCATTTATTTCACTAGACTTTCTCTTTCAACAGACAGGGCAATGTTAGTGGAATTCCTACTCTTTTAGTGAACAGGCTTAATTTTATTTCAGGTCAACCACAGAGGTTTGAATTGCAGTAATCTATTTAAGGCAGAGCACGAATTAAACAAGGAGTATGTCTCATTGCTATGTTCTGCACCCACACACCAGCAAAGCTGGTTATCTAGACAGGACAATAAAATAAAACAGGAACAAGTTCTACTTTGATATTTATGAATAGTGTGTCACTATCTGCAGTACTGTTAGTGATTTTATACCAAGCTGCATTCACTGTCACACAATATAGTAGAACACAACCCAATATTCTGTGCATAAAGTACCCATAACTTCCATTTGAAAAACAAAAATCAGCTCTGTAAGGGGCACTTAAGAAGCATCACCCATTACAACTCACATTTTCCTCCATCACACAATGCAGCCACCAACTTACAGCTCTTCCCCCTTGTATCCGAGCTGAGTTGTGATTGTCTTCACGAATGCCGTTTTTGTCTGAGAGCAAGCTGTAGGAATTTTTGTTCTGGTGGATGCTCACCAGCAGGTCCTGTGCCCAGGGCACTCACAGAGACACGAGTCAGCTAAGGGATTCTTATTCAGCCATGAATTGGCTATAGACTGTTGCTGCTCAGTTGCCAAGATGGGTGGAATAAAACCTGTAACACTACTGGGGATAAAACCAGAATCCTGCACTGGCATTAGAGGCACATGTGCTCCTGTAACAGCTCTTCCCTGACAGCCCTAATCTTATAACCAACGGTGGTAAAAACTCACCCTCAGCCCGTCACAGATGGTCCAAACTGTACTTAAGATGGAAGGGAGTGGCACTAGGCGCTTGCTGGCTCCACAGCTTCCCCAAGCACCGCCACCTTCTGCTGCCAGCGTCTCCTGCCACCATCGTACCCACTGCAACACAGCAGCACAGAAGGCACTACCTCGGGGAGGCGGAGGGGACCAGGAGAGGAGAAGGGAGGAAGAAGTGGTTGTTGCAGAGGTACAAGGAAGGAGTCTCAAAATTAGGCATGTAGGCAGCTGATCAAGGTCCTTCCCAAGCAACTAGAAATACCCATCCCCTCTCTGGCATTCTTTAGGGACATGCCTTGACTCTTTATCATTTAGAGAAATTACTCCAGCAGAATTTCAGCTAAACCATTAGCAAGCTGAAAAATTTCCCCAAAACAGCCAAGATGCTGAACATTTTTCATTCTACTAACATGGGAATAATCTACCACATACAAACAAGCAGCACTTGAATCATAAAGGTCACTTTCTTGTGTTGAAATGAATCATGCCATGCAGTACCGCTGCCTGTTTTATTTATTGCACAGTAAGATGATCTTAATTACTTAGTTCTAGCTAAAAGGTAGTACACCCAGTTCAGGTAGTATTTTTAGGAAAGTTATTTTCTTTTTAGGCTCTCTCCTTTGCTGGGTATTATTTCATTTGTTTTAGATATATTGACACATCTCTACCCCAATGTCTCAGAAAAGAGCATTCTGTAAATTCTTCACACAAGAAACATTTTGGCTTAAACAAAACCATCTAAATAAGGCAAACAATCTTTGTTATTTAATATACAGATAAAATAAATGAAGTGTTTGAAACTGAAGTTGGGTATTAAATCCAAGAAACCTGTGAATGCACAAAGATAGAGCAATTCTATAGAATTCTGCTACATTTTTTGAGAATGTTCATGTTTATTTTTTCTTCTTTTTTTTTTCCCTCAGGTGTAATATGTACAGAAAAGACAATGCCATTCTACTTAACAGCTTGTTTTAAAACAGTAATTCAAGGTTTCTCCACATCGGAAAATGACTACTCCTCAAAAAAAGATCAAATCAGTTCATAATGGCAAAGTACTGGCTCCTGGAAAACTGGACTTAAGAAATTCCCCACCATTCCAACTGCAACAAACTTGTGCTCTGAATTTTTATTTTTCACACAAAAATAAGTCAAGATCTCTTTAAAGGAGGGCATTGTTGAATGATTTGAGGCTCAAAAATCTCAAACGGTTGCAGAAAAACCACTGAAATCTTGCAGTTGTTTATGCATATGCCCAAATAAAAGAAAATATGAAAGCATTAAGCATACAATTGAAAAAAATAGTAATAAAACAATAAGAGGCAAACCAATTTTCTTCTCTATATACATAAATATTTTTACATGAGTAACAAGAAATGTCAAAAATACACAACTCTGAGTACAAAAGAATCATTTTAGCAATCGATTTGTACAAATGAGACTTGTGTAAGCAGCATGCTTTGACAGAATGAATTAAACTGCAACATAATTCAAAATACATTCATTTCAATCCTCCATACCAAAGATTTCTGAAAATGTAACATGAGGGAATACAGTTTAGTAATGAGTATCATTTCTGGAGAGGAAGAATCAAGAAAGATCAATTTCAGTGTTTAAAATCCTTGGTCTTGGTCAAGCCCACTAAAATGCCTCAGTAGCCCCAACCCTGCCAACACGTATGTGTTTTAACATTACAAATGTTAGCAAGGTTATGCTAATCTTGGCAGGATCACAAACAGCAAGACTGAGCAGTTTAGCAGTCTTCAACTTGGTCCTAGGACTTCAGCTGTAATTATCAAGGCACTGCTCTAAAGACAGCATATTAGACACAACAGCCCAAATGATTCTGTAAACACGTAATTACCCTGGGGATACTTCTATGCCACTTTGTTTCTTTTTTTGAACACCCATTTGTTCACTGTATGCTCTGATCACCTCTACAACCTGGTAAGCATGAATACTGTATCACCCTGTAAGTCACCTCTGAATTTGGGCCACACAATTTGGGCTTCTTTTCTCCAAGTATCAGTAGACACAGCTCTGAGCGGAAACCCTGTTACAGTCAGTGTAAACAAACACTAAATTATCAAGACAAATTAACTTTCTTTGATGTTGCAATTTCTACTTCACAGCCAGTATTTATCGGAGATTATGAAATCCCCACAACATGTTTTCCCCTCTCCCTTCAAGAAAGTAATTTCACTAACTTTCCTGTATTCCTCATCTTCCTTGCTTCCTGAATTACCATGTTTTATGACACTCATTCAAACCTCTTACATTATAGCTCTGGAAGACAGCAAAAATACTTGTTCCTGCCATCTTAAGACAGCGTATGCTCTCACTCTATTACATTAGCTTTAAGCACAACTTTGCTGCTTTCAGAGATAAACAGGCATGACAGCTCTGAAACAGAAAATCCATACTAATCAGGTCATAAACTTCAGCTATCAATGTAAATGTAATTGAGAAATAACAGCTATACTGCAAAGACATGCTAAACCACACTGTTTTACAGTGGAACTCCGTTACTGCCTGTCATTTTGATCAGAAAAATCCATACCATCATCAGTGAAGTTGACAAGGAATGGAAAGCATGGACATCAATAACATCGCCACTGCCTGGGTGCCTTTACACGTAACCCACAACCTCAGATAGCAGCTTTTTTAAAACAATGAAGTTACTAAATTCAAAATTGTTCTTTTTATACTCCTAAAATTTAAATATTGCCAACACTTGTACTGATAGCTGTCGATGAGAAGAAAAGAGATAACTGTTAAATTAGTTCTTCACTGAAGACCTAAATAAAATCTGGGGTGTAAATGTTTAGTTGGCCTCAGGAAGCAAGCAGTCCCTGGACATCCACACAGTACAGAGCATTTCCTTCATACACTCCGTTCAATATTTATGCAGAAACAGATAAAATTGCTATTATTTGCTCGTTGGGTACAAGGAACAATGAAGAGGTCCCCATGCTTTGGGGTACTGAAAGAGAGATGGAAGCAAGAGAAGCCCAAACCCTAGCCCTGGTTGATAAGTTTGTTGTACATTAATCCTCCTGTACTCGGTCACAGACAGCCCCAAAAAGCCCACTGCAAGGACGCACAAATTCTGCAGGCGTTCTTCCCCAGCCTCAGAGCAACTGGGGATCTCACTTCAAAGCCCAAAACTAAGTCTTAATTTTACTTACCTCACATTAAATATTTATTTAGCTGATTTTAAAAAAAAAAAAAAAAAAAAATCTGAGTCTGGATTGCTATCGTCAAGGAAAACCTTTGTCTTTCTGCTTTCCATGCAGGTGCCGAGTCAGTCTGACATTAATCAGAAAGGTGGTTTGGCATTTCAGGGAGAGAAGCTGATGCCTAACAGATGAGAACAGCAGAGTAAACCCTTGAGGAAGCAGGCACTACAGAGGAAAAGGGGCAATGAAAAAATCAATGTAAAGTAGTATTGGAGGGAAAAGGGGAATTTAACTTACATCCCCAGCAAACTCTGCTGGCCAACTGTTATTCATTATTATCAGTTTCTGGTATCGGTCTAATACTTAAACTGGAAAACAACCAAGTTGAGGATTTTTTTCCCAGTCATTATTATGTAGGCCAAGTCCTAGCCTCAACTATGGTTCATGTGCTATTTGTTTGCTGGTTTACCCTATTATTTCTAATTCTATCCCAACAAACGCCTGACAGCAAGATTTCAGCAGTGTAGAGCACACCTAGCTTTATATGAGCTCCAAGCAGAAACAGCATTATACTAACACAGTGTAAATTGTAGGCCCAAAGTCACAATTTTGGACAGGTTTTCAGGCATACCATCAGGTTTGGATAGCTTGTAACAGCCTAAAGTAACAACCACATCCACCTTTTCCCTCTGTGACAATTTTCACATGAACTCTGTTTTTCTAAATTTTGTGTTAGCCTAAACCTCAGGACATGGTATTTTCATTGCTTTCTTTCCTTTTCATTCCTCCATTTTCTCCTTCCAACTCCCCTGATAACTGAGCAGCTCATGTTCCTTCTGATCAATTGTTAAAAACCCAGCAAATCTATGACCATACGTGTAGCTATACCAACATACATTGCCCTCCTAGAGCTTACATGGGTCTTTCATTGAAATTCACCAATATAACAAATAATAATAATAATACCCCTTCAATACAGAACAAAATATTCCAATGAACAAATTCTATAGTAAATTTTGTAAAGTGCACAAAAACGTTAATGGAAATATTAAAAAAAGGAAAAAGTTTTCTAGTGTCACCACAAAAACTTCCGAAATATTGTTAAAATTAAATAGAAGTCATCTAATGAGACTTTTTGGCTCTAATATATTGGCAGACAGCAGCAACATTTTTCAGAAAAATTACACCAACTAAATATACTGTATCTTAGCAGCATAAAAAGTCCCTACAATTAGATGCAATTGCAGGCCTAGTAAGCATAAACCCGACAAAATGTTACAAATGTAGTTTTCATTTAAAAGAATGGATTTCCATGGAATCCTAGAGGTAACATCTGTTATTTTGTTTACATTGTATTCTGGTAGTAAACCCAACTATAACCAATCACTTTCCCTCCATCTCTCCTCCCAAAATTGCACAGAGTACTGGAAAATTTAATCAAGTTGTAAGATATGGCCACACTGAAGAAGCCATATTAAACAAAACCGAATTCAACCTAAAGCCTAAAAACAAATAATCCCAGAAAATAACAATCATTGTCAAACAGACGCAGCTTCACACTACTGACCGATGCTCCCCACACACATAGATGGCACTGGGTCGGATGCGCCGCCTTGTATGGCCAGGTAGCTGTGGCAAAAACTTGAAGTATTTGGGCATCAAGTCCAAGCATGCATCATGAAACTTCTTAATCCTCCAGTAGTAAATCAGTGGGTTCAGTGCAGACTTGAGGTAGCAGAGCCAAAGGAGCCAAGTGCTTATCTCAAAAAAGTTGTGCTTGTAGTAGAAGTGGCTGTTGAATGTGGCAATAAGGCTGTAAGTGGTGAAGGGCGCCCAACAGACTATGAAGACAAGGAACAAAATCAAGATGGTTGTGAAGGCACGAGTTTTAAAGCTCATATCAACATTCATCTGAAAAGGTCTCTGTAAGCTCATGAGACCAAGTTTGCTGGCCTGGCTGAGGCATATGCTATCAGGGTGGCTATGGATACGAACTGCATTGTGGCGGACAGTGTTGAGTATGCCCATAAAAGAATACAGCATTACCAGGAATGGAATAAAAAAAGAAATTAGCAAGATAACTATCACGTAGGCTCGGTAACCTGGGCTTGTAGAGTAGCCAAAAACACACTGAGGTGCTCTCGAGGGTATCTGCAGATTAGGATTCCCTACTGATAATGGAAAAGCAACAATAAAGGATGCTGCCCAGGAAATCACAATGAGAATCTTTGCACGGTAAGGGTTCAGTTTATCTTGCCTCTGAACTATGATAAGAAATCGGTCAATACTAATAATAAGAAGAATGGCTACCCCCTCTATGACAAAAAGCCAGAAGAACATGGCAGAGACTCTGCAGAATATATCCCCAAAAATCCATTGAGTGGTAATGATTGTTATCAGAGCAAAAGGCATGTTCAGCACTGCCAGCAGCATGTCTGCAAAAGCCAGGCTTGCTAAGAGGATGTTAATTGCAGATCGCATAGCTGCCTTCTGGTAGACCATGAGGCAGACAACAAAGTTTCCAAGGAAAGAAACCAATAGGATAAATATCATAGCAGCAGAAAGAATGATCTGGAGTGGCAAACTCAAGCTCCTGAAAACTTCTTGCGATGGCAGGATAGCTGTAGTGTTTACCAGAAAAGTACTTCTCTCAGTGGTGAGCACGGCACCTGAACTATATCTCAATGGCTGTGTTGTGCCACTACGAAGCAAGGACTGGGGAGTGGTAAAATTCGTATAGGCATTTTCATAAACAATAAAAGTAGCATTTGAGGTCCCAGAGTGGGCCAGTGTCAACATTGCTGAGAAAACCATTGCTTCAGGAGAAATGAAAGCAGAACCAAAGGTCTTCAAGGCATTTCATCTCATTCAGGCAGTATCTTATTCCTGGTCATGTAACAAATCAAAATTCAACGTCTGAAAGCATCAAAGTTCTTAAATTCATGTCAGTATTTCCATCTGAAAAAGAAGAAAGACATTTAAAGAAACAAAGTAAGACTCTCTGAAACCAATGGGAACCAAACGATTGCTCTGCTTTCCTTAATGACAAAAGGATCCTTAACACATATTTACACTTTAGGTTGACACAATTTACTTAAGCACCAGTCACAGCAGTCCCATAATATTTGGTCTTTTTCTTATAGATCCTGCTCCTGTAGTCTTGCCGATACTGTACAATACTCTCAACTCACCGAGCTTTTTTCTACTATAACCAGGACTGGAAAACTTTTGTGTTTGAAAACAAACTTTACTGATTAAAAGTGAATAAATCAAATCAGTATCTTTATTTAAATCTCATAATTTTTAAACTAACTTCATGATTTTCTTTTTAAACTGCCTACAGCTGGAAACTCTAATAACATTTCCAAATAGCTTAAACAGTATCAGCGTCACCTATCTGCCTGTTTCGTAAGCACTGAAAAGCCTACCTATCTGAGCTGTCCTACATAATACAGAATCCTTGGTTCCATGTCAGTCATCAGCAGCAGATGCCTCAGGAAAAACATGTAAAACATCCCACCCTGTTATTAATTATAAAGTAACTTGTCCACAGGATTAAAGTATTTCCCAATTTGTTTCATTTAGTGACTGATTCATATCAAGGTACAGGAAACTAACTCTTCTTCAGTCGCTACAACCCTTCCCCCTGCAGGAAGCTTTCCTGCTTTCAGTGGTCTAGACATGTCTTTTTTAATTCATCTTGGTATCCCACATAATTTAACCGTGTGCACCGTCTTTTTCCCTGTAAATCTAATCCTTAGACATTCTGCTGAACTCCCTCCTTCATCATTATCCTGATACAATGCCACATTTCCCTTTATAGTTTATATGTACTGTCTTGTACTATTATTATATGTATTATATTATTACGTGTACTGTTCTTAAGACAAATAAAATGCAAAGGAGTTGAGAGTTGTCTCCCCTTTTCAGTGCTAGCTCTTCATAGAACTCCTCCCCTCTATCTTGGGCTATTAAATTAAATGCTCTGGTATCTGATCAAGCTGGAAACCAGAAGGATTCTATGCCCTTTTAAAAAACAGATCACCATAGCCAGGAACATAAAGTGGGATTCACCTCATTCATTCTGGATGACTGTAATAGTCACCTCAGGCTGTCTTCATGTTTTCAGTCAGAAGAGGGATATAGGCATCTTCAGAGGGCAATCTATCTCCTCCATCTCTGCACATGGTGACAAGGTTGTGCTACTAACTTAAGCTTAAGTTTGGTAAAACAAATCCTGCCTGCAGTATTTATGCAGGTTCTGTTTGGTATCAACATCGGGCAAAAGCAAAGGGAGGAAGGAATGCTTTTACAAATTTACACAAGGACCACATGCTTCGTGGAGGTTCAAAAGTTTACTCTTCCCCCCCTTCACCAACAAATAAATGAACTGTAAGACAACAAAGTCTAACCTATGTCCCCAGTTTGGACTTCTAGCGATCTGAATGCAAGCCTGCTCAGGCTGCTGTCAAGGATTCGTCAGCACTATGACCTGCTCCTCTCCTTCCATAGCAAAGCTATTCCCTTCCTATCTGCAAGCTCAATATCACTAGATGATTTCCAGGGCCAGACCGCCTTCAGCATTTTTTCTATGACAAATTATTAACTTCTCTGTCTCCTTTAATTTTCAATGGTATCATGAAGGGCTATTATTATAAACATCCTAATTTCATTGAGTCATACAAATTCCACTTTCTAGAGGTCTTCCTGCTTGAATGGGAGGGAATATCATAATTTTCTATTTTATCCTATTATATTTCAAAGATTGTTAAACGGAGGAAGAGTATACTAAGCTACGTACATTGACATTTTGCAAAAATGCCAAATTCTGTTAACTTTATTCCAGATTTTCCTTTTCTCTCCATTCTTTCCCTTTCATTTTTATTTTACAGTAACTCTTCTAGAGAAAGCCTCAATGTTAATTACAGGCTAAAGCATATATACTAGCCAAAATTCTTGTTTCTTTGGTCTTTATAAACCTTTCCTTTACTAGTCGTCTTTAACATATTGGTTAGAATAAAATCTGTAACCAACAGCAGAAAGGTTAACATAGCTTTCCAGGACAAATAAGCAAGGATTTTAGCAATGCACACGAAAATCTCACCCAAAGTTCCACCGAGGTTTATGACTCCACAAGCCAAGAACACTGAAGAGGGAAGGAAGCTGTAGCATTCTGCAGGGACTGCAAAAGAGCATAAATTCAACAAATAATTCTGGATTTAAAATAATGGAGTACAGAAAATTAGATCCCTAGGGCAGTATCTTTTAGAGCTCTGTAAGCAATAAGCCAGCAAAGGTAACTTTTGCATTTCTGATTGTTTTTGACAAGGTCTCTCCACCAAGGCTTTAAAATAAACTGATCTGCCATTAGATAAACGTAAAGCCCTCTCACATACAATAACCAGTTTAAAATAGAAAACAAAAGAACGAGCAGTTAGTTTTGCAGTGAAAAAAGGTCACCAGAAAAATAAAATCTATACTGGGGTTCAAGCTCTTCAACCTATAGGGGAGAAGAGGGAAATGTGAAACCACAACATTTGCTGATGATGAACATGAACTGTTTTTCAGAGCAATTTAATAGAAATAAAGATCAGCTATAAAGAGGTACAGAGGGATCTCATGACAGTGACAAGCTAACAGACTGTCAGATAAAATTCAGTGTTGCTAGAAGTAAAGCTATGCATGTATAGGGAAAAAAAAAAGTTATCTGCACAGTAACAGATGCTAAGCCAACGATTACCATCCAAAAGAAAAGCAGATCTTCAAGTTTTGATAGTCTGCTCTATGAAAATATCAGCCAAGTGTTGAGAATTGTTAGCAAAGAAACAGAGAAGAAAAAAAACATACACTGTATATTTATATACACTACCTGCTACATACACATCCATGGCACCTCTTATCTTCAGTACTATGTTCAGGTCTGCTCCACCTGATCTCCATTCAAAAGTGACTGAAAAAAGGTATCATAGAGGTCTACAAAATTATTAGTGGCACAGGGAAAGTGAATGATTGTAGTCTTTCATAATATAAGAATAGGAAAAGCCAAAAGAATCACAAAATCCCAGAATGGTTGAGGTTGGAAGGGACCTCTAGAGGTCATCTTGTCGAACGCCACTGCTCAAGCAGTGCCACCTACAGCTGGTTGCCCAGGACCATGTCTAGATGGCTTTTGAGCATCTCCAAGGATAGAGACTTGACAACCTCTCCGGGCAATCTGTGCCAGTGTTTGGTAACCCTCATGGGGAAAAAAATGTTTCCTGATGTTCAGGGGGAACCTCCTGTGTTTCAGTTTGTGCCCACTGCCTCTGGTCCTGTCACTTGGTACCACTGAAAAGAGGTTGTCCTCTGTCCTCTTTGCACTATCCCTACAGATACTTATATACATTGATAAGAACCCCCGAGCCTTCTCTGCTCCAGGCTGACCAGTCCTAGCTCTCTCAGCCTTTCCTCACAGGACAGAAGCTCCAGTCTCTTCACCATCTTTGTAGCCCTTCACTAGACTGTCTCCAGTATGTCCATTTCTCTCTTGAACTGAGGAGCCCAGAACTGGAAATGATTATTTGACAATTAATTGTGAAAATACTTGCCACGGGATGCTGTGGATGCCATAGAGCTTCTGGGGATTTAGAAGGCAATTTAGGACATATTTCACATGATCTTTATACAGATGTCCATGTCAGGAAGAGGTGAATCACCCTCGTGAAGCGCCTATCTCCCTCTGCTGACTGCAAAGGGTACACGGCCATCTGATTTGAATACAGACATTTTGAGCACAGACATGCAGTTACTTTACTAACTTTAAATATATACAAGAGAATTTGCTCACTTATGTTAAGTTTACAGCTCTTTAAACATATTTATGCCACACAACTTCACATTCTGAATTACGAGGTTCAGCAAAAAATAGATGATAACATGTATCATAAAAGCTCTAAAGAGAAAAAAAAACACACCTGCAAATGTTCCAAGGTAAAGAATCAAAAGTTTTAGAAAATACTGCATTACCACAAATTGTCCTTCTAAACAGAAGGAACCAGACAAGGGGAGTAGGAGAAAAAGTGTTCTGCACCCTTAATTTAGTCAAAAAGATTGTGCTACCCTGCATTTCTTAAGCCAGTAGCATCCAGTATATAGCAAAGGACAAAGGACTCATAGGTGTCAGTAGACTATTCCTAACAAACTCAGAAAAAGTGACTAAGAAAAATAGTCTCATCTATGCTCTCTCACATCTCAGCTCTCTGAGCAAATAGCTACCTCCTACTTTGTGCTTTCTCCCCTAAGTGTGAAGCTTGTATGCTTTTCTGTAAGAGAAGTGTTAAGAGAAGAGGAGGAGAATGACCTCATGCAAGTTGCTGCCTGGACTTAGGCAAGAGCTTAAAGCAGGAAGCAAGCATTAGCCATTTGGCTGTTGCATAAGTCATCAGCCATATCTTCTTTTCAAGAAGGACAAAAGAGTGAGCGGTGATCAGCTGTTGCATAGAAGACACCTAACCTAGTAAGAGGATTGCAGGCTTTGGAACCAGGTAGAAAGAAACTCGAGTTGTTGCCTCCTGATTAATGGTTTCCAGGCAGCACCCTTCTCTGTACTCTGTTCATCACTCTGAGGTATGAAATCTCTCCATGCACCGCATACTGAATCTGCATGCTCAAATGTGTTTTGGAGTTACACTTATCTAACCTGCAGGCAAGTTAGTTACGCTCTTTCTTGGCTATCACCCTCTGTAAAAGTGATTGGCATTTCAGCCAACAAATTCAAGAGGATCCCTTCTGTAGCAGTCATATATAAATTTTACCTTCTCATTTTTTTTTGCTACTTAAAAGGCTTCTACCATAAGCAGCCACATGATTATTAAACATGCGCCTCCATCCCTCTTCCTACCCTTTCAACTTCCCCAAAATTATGTGAAGATAGAAATTTAAGCTGAAAGAAAGGGACCAATAAGATAACTCCACAGCAATTTCATTTCAGTCCTCACTCGCTCTTTGAGAAAGACAGATCCTGAAATTTCAAAGCCAGAGTCATTGCTGAATGGTAATCGCACAGCTTGTAAAAGACGACTATGCTTTGGCAGTTTAAATAGGTAAGCTTATTGATGGTCAAAGTACTCATGCAAGAGGCAAATACCTTTTTGTCACAGGATTCTCACTTTTGGAACATGTACTCTCACTGATTCTTTTCAGATGCAAAAAAGCTTCACACAATCACTTTTTTCCATTTCAGTGCTGAAATGCACATTTTCTCTCAAGCAAGGTTCTCAATCATATGCAACTTTCTTTTTATGGAACATAATAGACACAATTATTTCAATGAAGCACACACTTAAAGCTAAATACCACACAAATTTCATTCATCAAATATAATTATTGCTAGAACCATGGTGTCTGTTTTTAACAGCTTTTGAAGCGAAAAGGTTTCTGTTCAAAATTTGGATAGCATGCTCAACCAGAAATAAAAGATTGTTATCTTCTATGCAAAGCCAAAATCAGTCAAAACCAGTAACTCCAACTGAGACAAAACAAGGGAACATAACAGTACCATAATAACAGTTATGTTTAACGCAAATCAGAACACGCTATGAACAGTTGCCAATGATTTATTAAATTTATCTGCTAGAAGTAAGTATATTTTCAGTACTGCCCAGCACCAAGATTTGGTCCAGCACACAGAAATCATTCTTCAGAAACCTGAAGCTAACAATGCCTGGTACAGTGATCCTATTGGGGATGTCTTTTAAGTGGTCACAAATGGGAAGCTTCTGCATGCTTTATAGCTACTATCAATGGTTTTATTTTAAAGGTAAACTTTGGGAAAAACAATTTTTGCAATGTAAAAAACATTAAAAAGCAAAATATTCTTAGGGGAAAATGGATAAAGTCAACAACAAACACTAAGGCCACGGGCTTATTTTGTTTTCAAAAAAATTTATGTGTTGATAGAAAATACTCAAGTATGTGCTCTCTGACACCCCATTATTGTACAAAGAAGCCCAGGACATATTCCCCTCTCAAAACGAATCGAGAATTGTTTCCTATACCATTAAGGAGAGGCAGGAACGTATTGCAATGGAATCCTTTCTGCTAAAGCCAATGCTCTGAATGAGTCAGAGCACAAATCAGCAGGGACAATGTTCTTACTCACCTAACTGTTCCTTCTAAAAGGAACTAGCAGTTTTCAGTTTTAATACCTATTTAAATATCCTAAATTGAAACTAATCAACTATGCTGCATGAGTAGATGACCCATAAAACTATTCACAAGAGGCATTAGTTTAATTTAGGAAATTTTCCTTTTTCCCGCTCTATAAACACTACTGCAGCAATTTTCATAGGAAAGTATTGTGGGAAACAGCCACCTCTGCTTTTGGTCATTAAGTACAACTAATTGCCCTCTTGAGGATATTTCTTTCTGTCCTTAATTCAGAGAACTATTAACTGTCAAGAAATGTCAGCCATGGGAATCATTATTACTATTCTAAACCACAAATATGCAAAATGTAAAGAATAATTCTATTTTCTTAGCTCTTGGGAAAAATCATGTTCTCGATTTGTAGATCATGTGAAAGGACTTATGCAGTTCTAGGTTCATTTCTAGTACTGTCACAATAGTCCCCCTGACTTCTAACTTTCCCACTAGTTCAATATTAACCACACTCATGTTGAAGAACTAACTAAATATTGTAGTACCTACAAGAACAGTAAACATTGAAAACATTATTGAAAACATACTCTTTTAATTCATAGTCTCTGCCTAGCTGTTAACATACAGCTAACAAGTTGGAAGCTTGCTAAATGCTTGGCTTCCTAAAATTTAAGTGGACCTTTGGATTATACATGCAAGCACTCATGTCAGTGCTTCAAAATAAAGAAATAAAATTTAAAAAAAAAGCATACCAATCCAGACAGGCTCCCATGAAGAGCAGGAATCATAAGTCATCTTGCACCGTACTGTTCAGCAAAGTATTCCCTTTCCAAATAACCTGTCCAAAAAAAAAAAAAAAAAAGTTGGTGACATATTTACACACAAGGCAGGACAAGATCAGAATAGCGGAAGTTTTTCCCGTAATAAAACTTTATTTTTATTGGGAGAGGTAGAATATGCTGTGTCTCCTGACAAAAGGCAGATCACATGCCCCTCTCTTGCAGAAGGTATAGACCTTAGGCAAGACTAAGGATCTAAGTTTCATCAAGCCAAGGAGATCCTCAGCTACCTCAGCTGTGAAGCGTAAGAATCTCACCACTTAATACTAACATTTGCCAGGACTGGAAGAACATGTTGGTTTAGATCTCATTCAGATGCATTTATTTAATTTGTAGACAAGCACACAGCAGTTAGCTGCCGTAAGTTTTATCGGATCTATTAAAATACATGCTTAGCCTTAAACATCAGAATCCTGATCTTGAGATCCCTAAAGCGTCTCAGAAAAAATGTCATTTAAATCCACTGGGTGCTACTGAACATCACAAAGAAGCTGAACACATCTTCCCTAAATGGTAAAGATATCAGCATTATAGTATTGGAAAAACAAAGGGCAAGAAAACAGGTCTAGAAAGGAAGAATAAACCATGAAAGTTTCAACGCAGGACTCAGCATTTCCTTTACATGCTCTCATACCAATCAATCATCAGCACAATGCTATTATGCCTCAAGTAGTTAGAATTATTTCTGTAAACTGGGCCTAACATATCTAAAAAGCTGCATATTCCACCGTGACATACCTGTTGTTAACTGGGAACATCAATTTTCAGTGTACCTTTTCCATATACTCTCAGAAAGAAGCCAGAAAATTTCAGTGAGCCTTGAAAGCTGAGTTTATGTCACACTAAAAGATCCTAGTGACCTGATTTATATGTAAATATTGTTTATATATAAAAATCAAAAGAACAAAGACATTGGACACAGACACTTTCACATGCTGGTTTTAAAAAAGCTACACAACTTTTAATTTCTGCCAGAAGAAGCTTTTGGAACATCTGCAAGTCACCTCCACACTGGAGCAAAAGATGTCAGAATCCTTCAGGAACAAGTTTCTAAATGAATGCTGTACACAGCGGTTGGAGGACAAACCAGCCAATGAGTTTACAATGACCTCCTACAAGGGACGCAGTAAGAATAAACTGTACTTTAAGACCACTCAATCTCCTAGCTCCTCCAACCATTCAAGTGCTGAGTTTCTGTATCTGCAAACAACTTAACATGGACTTCAAACACCCAAAATATAAGGCCTGATTTGCCAGACTGGCGACCGCTGAAAAATCTGCTTTCTGCAGAACAAACTCATTATTTAGCCACAATGGCAGTCAGTGTCTGAAAGATTTTCCTGACAATCAATTAATACAAATTATTTCCCATTAGCAGAAAAAATTGACCTTTACATTTATTCCACAGAACAAGGTGGGAAGGAAAAATACAAGTCTCAGATTTAGTTATGTATAAAAGAGATAAAATGTAGCCATTAGATTATTATAGACTTTCACCACTTGGTTTGTTCCCTCTTTAGTAAGATAAGTATTATAAACCATTAATCTTCTCTCTTAGGCTTTCTGAAGTGTCAAAAAAGCAAATAGGTTTGCCAGCAGGCAGAATACTCTGCCAGGAACTTGGACGGATTAAATACAGTGACAACCTGACAGATCTTCCCACCAGACAAGCACATTCTCTGACATAAGAACCATTTCTTCTCTCTACTTATGTGTTTATAGAAAGTATTTCCAACCTTTAAAACCAATTTAGAAAAGCATCCAGAACATCACCATAAACTAGAAAGTTCTTCCACTTCAAGCCTCCAAGAAGGGAAAAAATAAAAGCACTTTTTCAAAGTTAATTTTGAAAATTTTATTAAATTTGAGTACCTTGAAGAGCTTGCTCTTAACTGGGTGAGATTGCTTTGGGTAGTTTTCTATTGGCAATCAGGGGTTAACACCTTTTCCAAACAACATTCCTTTTTTTCCCCCCATTATAAGTGATTAGTCAGGCTTTTTTGTAAGAACAGAGGGGAAAAGCTCTGTAACCCTTCACGATCCTGCAATGAAATTTGAATGCAAGGATTCCTGTACCTGCAAAGAGCTCTACTTGTAGAATTACAACCATGATGATACCAGCATTTAGAGCCGGCAGAGCTACTGAACGGGTAGTCCTGACCTCTTCCTCATTCACCCACTCACTCCTGAACCCAGCTCCCCAATCCTGAAGTAGAAGGATTGATCTGGACTAA
This sequence comes from Fulmarus glacialis, assembly GCF_000690835.1. Lineage (NCBI taxonomy): Eukaryota > Metazoa > Chordata > Aves > Procellariiformes > Procellariidae > Fulmarus > Fulmarus glacialis. The sequence continues at coordinate 78,166 of NW_009216560.1, forward strand.
AACAGACCCTGGCAAGCAATTTAAAAGCTTCACATTTCTGGCCTGAAGCTGTGAGATGTTGGTGTACACAGTTCAAGGCATAAGATCTAGATTTGGCTTCTGTATAGTAAGAGCTATTTACATTCAAGACAGTGCTGTGCCATAAGCGAGAACGGTGCAAAACTTGTAATTACTGATGATCTTAGAGGAATTTGCATCTTATTAGGTCTATTTCAATTCCCCAAACCAGGAACTGCCATTTTGAAAGAACTGAAATAGCAGAACTAAAATCACAGAGATCTTAAACACCATTAAACTTAAAAACTCAAAAATGTTGGCAATAGGCTAGAGAAGGTTTCAAAAATATTATGACATGTTTTCAGTACACCATTGCTTTTCAAATGAGTCATAACTTTTGTTAAGTACTTTACCAACAGCTCTCTAGATTTAGTTGCACCTAGTCCACAGCCATTTTTTAGCAAGTTTTCTTAATATTTTCTTGGTATATTAAGTCAAACCATGGGCAAAAATAAACTGAAATACTGAAAGCTTCCTTTCCTCACCAGAAAGTCAGTCCATCAGAAGATAATAGGCAAGTGAAAAAGCCTGCTTCAAGTCAGAAAGCTTGAACAGACTTGTCCTAATACTATTTTGGCTTTTCAACTACAGCAACTTCTCCAGTATATTCTCTGAATGGAAGATTGAGTTCTGTGAAGAAGTTTCACCTTCATATACCATAAGGTAAAGATCTAAAGGCTTCTTGTATTACATCACTCTTACCTCCTCAGTACACCCGACATACACTATTGCACTGCTTTCTGCTAAAAACAGGGGAAGGTGGACTTTCTTATTCGTCAGTAGATTTGACAACAGCCATTAGCACACTAACTTCTACGAAAATGCAAGGGCTTTCAAAATTCATCTTATAAAAATGGTAACCCCATCATCAACAACATTCTATATTGATGGAATTTATTAAGCTGCCTCTCCCACAAAAACATATCTGTTTTTGAAACAAAATTGATTTTAACAAAAATTCATCTTTTTATAAAAAGTTGCAGGGATGCTAATGGAAAAGTGATGAGAATGACTGAATTTGTACTCTCTTCACACTGTGTGCTGCCCCCAATAGGTTCCTGGCATTTGGTTTAGTTCCCAGAGCAAAGGGATCAGCCCTGATTCCGCTTTTCCCACAGGGATTCATCTCATGCTACAGCCAAATTCTGCTGCTGCCCAAGACTCTTGCTGCTGTAATACAGATGTTATGGATCTTACTTCTTGGCACTTGGTTCACAGCGAAGAGGTGCTGGTAGCAAGTTAAACGAGGTGACTGTATTTCAGCAACAGAAAATCTGCTGCTTGCAGCATGCTGCTCTGAGAGTACTTAAAGGCTGCAAGGGTAAGATTTAGCTGAGAATTAAACATAGACTTAGTTTAAATGCGTATTTATGTATTTATATTATACACTTTTCTTCTTATGTATATACATACATGTGCATGTGTGTGTATGTATTTTCAATACTTATTAGCGTTTCTATTCAGCCAAAACCAAACATAAAACGCTTAATGCAACAAACTAACAGTTGTTTGTGTTCCTTTGATTTTTTTCCCCAGATTTACCCTATACTTTGTTGTTAGTCTAAATTAGTCTATTAAAAATCAGCTACATGTTACAATAGTAACTTATTTTTCATAACATAGAAACAGAGACTAAATAAACTAATTACTTCTTAATAGTTATCCATGTCATCTACTTGTTTTAATAGCTTCAGAATTATTTTTGTCTCGTGCCAGCCAACTGGAATAACACTTTCAAGATAGCAAATGTTTCTGAGAAACAATCCTAGTTAGAAATCTGTTCATACTAGAGATTAAAAAAAGACAGTTAAATTGAGAGTTCCCATTTGGATAACTCTCAGGGTGAGATGATATATTACAGATGTTAGACCCTATGCAATAAGGCACTGTAAAGCACAGCTGTAGTCTACTCCTGGCTACTGTTTCCAGTGATAAGACAGTGGCAGATCCTGATCCAGATGTAGACCAACAATGCAATAAATACTTTCATATGACAAACATGGTGGGAAAGGTTATAGTGCATGCAATGCTATCTCCACAATGACCTCTGTTGCCTACCTGGCTGAAAAGACCAGAAACGGTTCTCTCCAGTGTACTCTAAATAACAGTTTAAACGCTGCATGTTGAAGAGGTTTAACACTGCTGGAACACTGACTCATTTTCCAGAATGTGTTTTATTGAAAACAGTTTCATTTCAATTCAGAAAACATAGAAGGACAATTCTACCAATCGCCTGTATATACCTTAAATCCTTCCTGAGCCTTCCATTTCATATTTAGCTCACAAACTATCTTTGTTTGGCAAGTTCTTAAAATTTTCAGTCTTACAAAGACTTTTCAGATATCCTCTTTTTGTTACAGAAGTAGCTAAGGCAAATTTCTAAAGCTCTATAGACTCAACCATTGTCTGCCTCCCAGCCTGCTTTTATTCCTTTTCTTCTTTAGCAAATGTAGCCTGTGAAACTCATGCATATTCAGACCATGACAGTCTCATTTTGAGTAGATATGCCCCATAAATAATATAGCTGAATAATGTTATAACCGCTTGCTCATGTGCTTGAATTTACACCCTCGTATGCATGGGATACAACTTCAAAACAGCAGAGCAGACTCTTGCATTAGGTTTTCGTGCTGCTCTTCACTATCCATCTATCTGCCACTGTCTAGTCATTCCTTTTATCTTAAACCATAACTCACACAATGCTGAGAACATGGATACCATTACCTTCTCTAGTATTTCAGAGTTTCCAAGCCCTTCAAGCTGCAAAGAAGGGACTTTAACTGCAGGAATACAAGGCACTTAGGAGTAAAGCAAGCAACGTGAAATAAGCACGTTACTTTACCTCTTACGTTGGAGACCTTGGGAAGTGGGAAGATCCACATCCTATCTATACCCTTTTAAAAGTCTGAGGTTTGCAGGTATTTCAGGCTGTTCAGAACTCCTCCTGCTTTCTCCTTGTCCAGTCAGTCCATCTTACCAACGGCAGTGGTTGCTGTCTGTCCTCTGGGCTCAGGCTACTTAAGTCAAGTCTTTATCCCTATAGCCACATGCTTAGCTAGGATGGCTCAGCTATGCTTGCCCTTCTCTATGGGAAGAAAAAAAAAAAATCCTGTTGTAACAGTCAATAACCCTGGTTTGGAAACCTGATACATTTTCAGTGAAAGCATTAGAAAAAAGAGCCAAGGTCTCTTCTTGGGAAGAGCAACTATCAAAAACGCAATTCAATTCACTTGCTCTGAGCAACTTCAAATATGTAAATCAAATAGGTATAATATAGATGTTAAACCGCTTATACATGAAGTTCAAAATCTGTAACTTCACCAGGCCTGTAGTACTTTCCCATGTACTTTGAATAATCTCAGCTTCCTAGTCCCAGTTTTTCAGTAGGACCATACTGCTGCCAGGTCTTTGTAACACTGTTATCTATCCACTGAGCAGTAGTTTTAATGAGTATTTTAATTATTATTTTAGGATCTGTTTTACTGTACAGCTTTTGTCCATTTTCTAATAGCAAATTTTTGTTCAGTGACCCACACACCAGGTGGTCTGCGTGGGAATTTAAAGTACCTTTTGTAAATACTAACAAAGAGCAATGAAAATTAACGAACTGTAAAATACAGGAAATTAACTTCTCATTGCATCATCAATTTATCTACCCACCTAAATGAGTTTAAAATACCAGCTTCAAGCAGTTTGATGTTCTAGGGACACTCAGCTGCCACTTCATTTATAGTCTGTTTCCTTAGCAACACTATAATCCATCTGGCTGCAGAAAGCTAAATTCCCAAACCATATCCTCCTGTACACCGGAAATAGGCTCAAAAACATTTATATTTTAAACAGCGTACAGTCATCATCATTAGTGAGCGTATAAATGAATCTGGAAAGGCAATAATGTTCTTAACACACACACAAACTGTCCCTGATCTAGCTTGAATAAGTGATTCACATACTGAGAATGGCACACGGTCTTTTCAACCTCTAGGTGCTACAATAGCATCTCTTTCCTGACACTGCAGTCCTAAGCAAAGCTGCTGAAGACATAAGCCCTGGCTCTGAGAGGGAGAGATCTTGTATATCACCTTCCACCAAGAAATGAAAATGTTTTTCTCATCTTTGTTCCACCATGCCCAGCTGAAGGAGCCGTCAGAACTGCACAAGGTCAATCTGTTCTCTTAAGACTTTTCTAAGAGAAGTAATTTGAAGGATCTGGGATGCAATGCTATTAATGGCAGCCAAAAAAACCTGAAAGTTAATCACATTACAAAGTAGAGCCATTTGTCTTAAAAATACTTACTCTTCGGGTTTTTGCATCCAAAACTATAAATATCATCTGTACAAACTAAAATAAAAATCCAGTCCCCAAAAGCAACAATTTAAACATTGTTAAGAGTGTAAAAATCACAGATCCAAAATATCCAGGAAAGCCAATTCAGAGACTGAAGGGTAACTAGCAACTCCCCAGTGCCGTAGCCAAGCTAAGATGAAACTGGATACCATCAGGCCTTCTACCACCAGGATGAATGGATACAACTTAAAATGGCAGAATGCATCTTAACCTTATACCATTTTGCCTGAATTTGGAAACTCCAACCTGGCAAAGGAAAATCAGTTCTTATTAACAGGCAGATTAATCAGTTATGTAGAGTGGAACAACCTCCTCATTGCCTACATCTCACAAAGACCCATCAACAGTAAGCCAGTCTTTAATCCACAGAATGATTTTGCCATGCAGTCAACCATTTCAGTGATAAACCTGCATAGCTTTGCCTGACTCTACTGTACAGTGGTGGCATACAAGTCCATATTGCCTAACCTGCTGACAGCAACTGGGGAGAGATTTGAGCTTTCAGAAATCAGGAGTTTGCTCAGGCGAGGAACCAAGAAGTGTTTCTCACTGCTATTCACTGGCTATCATCCCATCATCTAGGAAGTACTAAATAGAGCGACACTTACTCTAGACACCTGATGCTTCCCTCAAACAAGTCCCACCTTACTGTTGACTACAACCAACATTTCTTAGATGCTTTGGTGGTGGTTGGTTCCAAGAAAGAAGCAGGCTGACTATATCAGACAGAAGCAGTGACAGTTCTTCGTGTCTTTTCTCCCAGGTGAGGGAAGAAATGGGACAAATTCACAAATACGAGTCTAAAACCACTTACATGTTCAATCATATAAATGTTATATGAGTGACCACAGCATGTTCTCAGGAAGCAGGCTGTTAACCAACTGATACATACAGTTGATTACATACATTTTGGAAAACATTTTCAAAGAATGAGTTTAATCTTTTTCACGATGTAGACGACAGCTCTTTGAAATACTTAGAACACAGTGGCGTTGCAGCCCCCAGACTGGCCGAGTAGTGAACTGGGTAGGCCTTTTGGCAATGTCTGGCAACTTTAGTAAATGCTCATCAATATGAGCCCCAACTGAAGACCTTAAGGAAGTCTGTTTCCTTACTAGCATCTGTTTTTCCCCACACACACATTTGCTTCCTACTAGGGCTGAGGCTGATGTCACCTATTTTCAACACAGCTTTGAAGTAATCACATAAGCAGTCAGACTGAACATGCATTTCTGGAAAGCAAATTCATCTAAACCTTTTCAGATATCTATTTTAATTATCTTGTTTCTTAACAGTACTGTATATGAACTCCATACCTCTATGTACCTACATCGGTCTGCATACATCTGTACTGCCTGAACAACAGATCCAAATGTATGCTTCTATATAAGAGCAGCATAATGCTTAATAGGTGCATTCCACAATTCCATAGTTTCAGAAACCTACAGAAATTGCCCTGTCAACAGCTGACACCAGCCTACCCCAGAAGTGATTCACCAGGCCCCCCCCTTCCTGGAGTTAGGATTCTGGGATCCTCAGTGTGCTCTGGAGCTTGCCAGGAGCCACAAAACACCATAATGGAATTGAGACCATCCATCTTCCTCATCATTTTAGAAGTGCAAAATCTTGGAAGACCACCGCAGTGACTGATCAGTCCCAGAGCCAATGCCTAATTCATATTCATTTATATTGCCATCAAGAAATGAAGAATCTGATTAATTATTCAAATAGCTGCACACCCAGAAACAGAGATAGACTTCTAAAACAGTGGGGAAACCAGAGAGAACAGGGGATATCACATTTTCAACCTTGCTGATAATAGCTCGAAGTGTATCACCATATTGCCAGCGTACCATGGAGACACTTCTTCAAGTCTATCATTTGTGGTGGCCTTGAAAACACACATTTAATCCAGTTCACTTGGATCTAGCAGTTTAACAGCAGAAGTGCTATTACCTGAGATTTCATGCTTTGATTTGATATTTCCAGAAAAGATGAACGAAGTTGGAACTGGTCTTCTTATTTTATCAAAATGAAGTGAATGGGGAGGGAAAAGGCTCTTAACTTCAGTCAGCAAATGCACTCAGCCCCATCTCTATCCTCATAATAAATGCAATGGAAATTTCTTATGGCAGATGCAGATGTCCCAATACCAGTAAGGCACAGTACAACCTCTCCCTGTTATAAATACTCTGAACATGCCTTTATGAGTCAGTATTAAATATTGCTGAATTTCTTTCAAATGTCACCTTCTTATCACAAATGACACACTTGGAGCCTGAGCAGACATGCTGAATGAATTCAGTAGTGTGAAGGATGGAATTAACTTCTCAGCTCTACCAACTCATGAAGCCTTCAAATCAGAAATAAGGTAAGAGGTGGGAGGTCCCACTGCTACTCAGTTATTTTGCTCAAAAAAACCCCAGGTGGTTCCTCTCCAGGCCACACAAAGTTTTCCAGAGTACTCAATACAAGCATACAAAGGTCTGGGGTACCAGTGTGCATGTGCGCATTTTTGAGAGAATGGAAGTGCAAACATAACACACATACTCCTTCAATGTTTCACGGCATGTCTTTGTCTAGATGTGGGAAGTTTGGATTTTGGTTTGGAGATTTTTTACTTTGTTTCTTAAAATCATTTTGGTAGTAAGAGGAAGCACAGGAAATGTGGATACAAATACAGTTTGAAATCATCATCTGCACTTTGGAGTTTATATATGCAAAAGCACATACACATACAGTTAGTGACACAGGAACCAAAATTTCACGAATACGTTATGTGCATGTATTTCTAAACACATCCACAAATATCATGTAAGACTCCAGAAAAATGTCTAGAGAAAATTCAGAAGTGACAATTGACAGAAAAGTCTAAATCAAAATGATCAAGTAATAAAAGGCTTGTTGGAGTATTATCTACTGAAGATAAGAATTTAATCAACATATAATACAATGTTTTCAAATTACTTTTCAAGTCTTTGACAAAAAAAAGTCATCTCTATTTTTCATAAGATATCATACGCTCTTTTCTATCATTATACACAATGAACCTTGTACAATCCTTTGAAAGGGATAATTTTATGAATTACACTACTGATGCAGAAAACTTGTAGCAATAGCTTTTCTAAGTAGTATCAGGTTTTGAAGTTCTAGCTAAGACAGCTTTAGAAAAACAGGATTATTTTGCAATTTCCATCAAAAATACATGCTTTTTCTCCCCCTTTGTTGCAAAGTTTCCCCCTTGTGCTCAAAGCAACCCAAACCGAACACCTCTTGTTTGTGAACTTTTTCCTATCACTTTTTCTGCTTTTTCCTGTTTTTAAAATGAGGAGATAGCTTGCACAAGATAGTGAGGTAATGAAGATAATTTAATGTTCCCAAAGAACTGAGATATTATAGGGATGAACATCACCACAGAAGAAACACACATTAAAGTTAATAATTAAGCATTCAGAATGGCTTGTAAATAAGGCATATGACCATATACTGAATAATGACAAGAAAATAAAGGACTGCAAAGGTGCTTACTAAGGATTAACCTTGCCTAAATGTAGCTGTCCTAAAAGCTGGATAGCAAGGCTAGAAGAGCCGTTGAGACTCTCAGGATACAAAGCAGAGAAACACTGAGCAAGTAATTCAGCCATAGGTGGGATAAACCACTTTCTGGACAAGCTTATTTTCCTCCAATGACTGTACAAGTGCCTGGAAGGCTAGTTGAGACTACCTGAGTGTCACCATAGTCCTCCGCAGATTATTTCTAACAGATCCCTGAAAGGTAGTCTATTGTCAGCGGGTTTAAATTTGCTAGTTTTCAACCTAGTGAGGTTGAAAAAAATCACAGGACTAGATAGCTAGCTTTCAGAAACTCAGATTGAAGACTTAGATTTACCTCCTAAACCACCAGCATCCATTCACTGCACACAATGAGGCAGCACCTGCTGGAAAATACAATGCATGATCACGTGGGAGAAAGAAAGGAGGAATTTCAAACATCTTACCTGTTTCAAAAAGCAAGACTAGCAAAAGATTTTTATTTTGCCCACATTAAAAAAAAAAAAAAAAAAGGTAATTCAACTGACTTGATCAGCATGCTATTGAATAAGGTCTGTAAGACTGGCTGGAAGAGGATTGTTTTTTATGTGTTTGGCAAAAATTATATATATTCCTGACAGAAAGTGTGTTATTAAGCATCTGAAAAAAATCTGTTGTTTTTAATGAGCACAAGAACCAGATTCTTCTTGGAGGTTCACAGCAAAGGATGAGGGACAATGCACACAAGCTACAGTATGGGTAACGTCAACTAGGCCTTAGGGAAAAAAAAAACCAAACATAGTGAGAGTAGTCAAACACTGGAACAGGTTACTCACAGAGGTTGGGGAGATTCAAAACTCAGGTGGACATGATCCTGAGCAACCTCATCTAACTTTCAATCTGGCTCAGCACTGAGCAGAGTGTTGGCCTCCGTGACCTCCTGAGGTCTCTTCCAATCTCAATTATTCTGTAGTTCTATGCTCCAGCCTCAGCTCACTTAGGCTGTAACAGCAATTATTCCTTCACCACAGCCCATTAAATCTGAGCGCTGGATCTGAAAGCCTGTTTCCCCTTTCCTTTCTTGACCTATCTGCTTGGCCAGCTGACCTGACCATGCAACTAGAGGGCTGCAAACTAGATTAGGATAAAATAGTCCAACTGGCCAAATAAAGTGACTAGCAACTAGAAATTATTTATGAAATCAACCAAGAGAAGGATCTGGCAGAAAAACGCAGGAAGCAGCTGGGCAACAAGACGGCCCAGAAGAAACAGGTCAGTAAGAGTAAAATATTGCAGGGAAAACAACAGTAAAGTCACAAGATAGCATTGCCCTGTGGACAACAGAATGGAAACTAAGCCCCCAAGTTTCACCATCCTCCTTAAGTCAGCTATATTCTATTACATAAAAATTATGACGTAATGCGGGTCATTTCATAATCCATGTATAAAGCATGCTATTTCCCTTCATTGTCAATCCATGTATGGATCATGACCTACTGCTACAGCTCAGTTACTTACAGTCTGAACTGGTATTTAGAGGTTCTAACTCTGCTAAGGACATAGGAAGTGATCAAAGATATCCCAGAAAAAAAACACTCCTTTTACCCCCATTTACTTTAGGGACAAAAAAAAAGCACTGGGAAAATTACACACCCAAAAACTATGTTAAAAAATGAATGCTATTAAGGTTTGAAAGTCAAGCTCTGAAGACTTGAGAAGTAGCAGTTATAGAACTGTGATTAAACACTATGACATAGGCTTTAACTACATGACTAAATACTATTTATCGACAGAGAATCCAGCTTCCTTTAGAAGGCCCAGTGCTAACCAAGATGAACAACTGTTCAAAACCCTGCTTTCCCCACAATTATTGTGTGTCACGATGTCATATTTAATCAATACAATTCAAACCTTGCTTTAGTAACTGCAAGGAGGAGAAAATCAAGGAAGACAGGCAAAAATCATAATCATCCACTAATTTTGGCTACCCAACTTCAGATGCTAAGTGCTCTGAAAAAAAATCAGATTCTAGATAGTATAAAGCACAGCTCCCAAAGGCCGCATCATCACCACTTCAAAGCTTTAAATTTCCAAACACTTCTGTGCTTATGTGGTCTTAACAATGTTCTTTTAAACACAACTTGTGTATAATATACATCTAGATTGAGGTAAATTAGGTTACAGTTATGCAAGAGATTCCTCTAAGTGCCATTCAAACCAGTGGGACTCCTCAGACACTTCAACATGTGCCTAAGTGTAAATAACTTACTGAATTAGTGCTTTTACATAGAGGCAGAAGAAAAGGATAGCTCACCTTTCTCCCAAAGTACACATTGAAATGTCTCAATGTTAAGATTTGTATTTTATGAGGTTTCACTCAAATGAAATTGACTGGAATTTCACTGAGACAAGCTGTCTGTTCGGGAAAGTACTTTAAAGCATTTACTAAGTCCCATCACACACATAAGGTTTAGGTAAGTATCTAAGCATTATCTTCAACTGGAAACAATTTTCCTACTTAAGTTCAAACTGTGCTACTAGCTAGGTTAGCAAAATAACAGCTGCTAGCAAATACAGAGGAAAAAAAATACACTGTTCTATTAAAGTATTTTATAAGTCTATGAGAGGCAGAGCAACCTGACAGATCAATTTTCAATCTGAGATTCTACTTCTGGATTCTACGACTAGGATTCCTTAGATAAATAGTTACACTTCCTCTTGCCTCACTTTCTTCCTTGGTAACAATTAAGTCTGACATCCTTTAGAATTGCTTTGAAATTTATTTATCAGACTATTATGTGATATTAACTACACATATCGATTCCAAAAAAGCAAGCACAGCGTAAAACACAATGCACACACACCATTTCATTATTGAACCAAACAGTGAGATACTGCAAAAATGTGAATCAAAACACACGCTTACAGAATGTTACGAAGTACAGAGGTTTTGTTCATAATTTCAGTGACAAAAAAGACAGCAAGCATGGCAAGAGTCCACAATGATTTATTTTAAACATCTAGTCTAATAATTTTAACAAGCTAGTAATCTCTCCAGGCATTTAGAAGTAAATAATCTTCAGAGCATTTAAAAAAAATACTTGCTCTGCCCAACTTGCTACTTATAGAAAAATAATTAGGAAAGTAGCAAAACAGTATGAGAACACAGGCCATGGACATGTTCACATCTAGCCATCAGGATTGTTTATGGACATGTACTGCTCTGGGAGTACATTCCCAAAGAAACAGAACAAGTCGTGTAAGCCTTTCCCTGATCCTGCTTACCCCTCCCTTATGGGCAAGTGGGAAAGCCACCAAGCTTTCACCTACTCCCTCTTCACCCACCTGCACAAGTGGAGAAAAAAGCAGCCCTGACAGTTCTAAGCAGCCGACCATGAAAAGCAGCATTTTATAGTGCCCAAGATGCTCAATGCAGGGAAATTAGATCACTATGATTAAGCACAGAGTTAAGAAAGGCTACTTACAGTGTTACTGATAGACTATGTCCACACTAGTAGATCAAGCAATGCCAGGAACCATTCCCAGGAAATGGAACTCACTCAGTCACGCAGACCGCTGAACTGCTACAGACTGGTGCAGCATCCTTCTAACCCAGGCCAGCTACAGCTCTTCCATGCAATTCTTGGGCATGATTTCGGATTTAACACAGGCCAGGAGCCAGTCCTAACCAGTAGCTTGTATTCAGCTATCCCACTCTGGAAGGCAGAAGAGTTCAGCAGCATTGACAAGGGCTAACCTGTGCCAGCTGGCTTCAGGACCAGACGGAACAGTCTTGGGCACATTTAATTAACTAGTAGAGAAGTGGTCATAGCCTCTCCAGGCTTTGTCTGCTATTATTCTTAGAGGAAGACTTCAGAAGTGGCACATGCAATTAAGTATACGAGCATAGCCTGATCAGCACCACCTGACAAAAGCCATCTACACATTGTAGTATACAAGAAGAAAATTAGAAATCAGTAGAGCTCATCTTGGCTTCTTCCTTTTTCCTCTGAGCAGACAGACCTTGCATATCATCTACTAATATCCAGTCTCACCTCTTTTCTCAGTTAAAAAAAAAGTTCTATACATTTAACATGCGCTCTTACAGTAAGGCCGCTCTCTAATAAATGAGTGAAGCAAAAGAGTGTAAGAAGCTGAGTTTCTGAGAGCTTATCATATGGCAGTAAATACGTCAAATGAAAGTTATTCAGAAATGATTATTCTTCTAATTACTAGTCATTACCAAATCTGCTTCTGTAGACTAAAAACATAATTACTAGTGAATCTATTATGTTATCCTGGAAACGTAGCTACAGCAATGTTGGCAAATACATTTTCACGATAGATAACTGCACAAAAACAACAGTAAAAATACATTTGGGAACTGACAATACACGGCTATTCTGTGTTATCAATACTCTTTGAAATCTCTTCACACTTTCAGATATCTAGAAATGGTCTATTTAAAACTGTCCCTTTCATAATCCGATGCCTCTGCTGCCTTTGCTCTAATGTCAGAATACATAAGATGTCCCACAGAAAATGCATTGTGCAAAACCCATTTGCCACTGTTTAAGCATTCATGTTTTCAATACGGATAAACAATTTTATTTAACAATCCTCTTAGGCATGAATTAAACGTGCCAGCTGTACCTAGCTCTGACCATTTAAAATGTGTACATTACCTGTATCTTTATGCAAATCAACCATTTTCTAGGATTACAAGGAAAACTTTATAGTATGCTTTGTTATATATATTACCCTGCACTGGATCATCTTACTTTTAAAAACCAAGTATGAAGAAAACCATGTGGAACACCCAAATAAAAACTACATACTCGTTTAAAAAATACCAACTGATTTTCATTTTCTTAAGTGAGGCACTTCTTTTTTTTCCAGGAGAGACTCCCCACATCAGGAGCAACACGTACACCGTACCAGACACCGGCAGGTTCTCCCTGATCAAGAGTTTCGCACAATCAAGAACCTGAAGAGCAGGTGACAGAAAGCAGCCAGCGCCCCCCCCC
>NW_009216561.1:0-16750 GCF_000690835.1 Fulmarus glacialis
CGGACTAAGTCCTACAGACCTGTTATCGGTAACCAGACTGACCACCACAGAGTTAATCACCCCCAGAATGGCAGGGTCAGTGTAGGAGCTTCCCTCCCTTTTCTCTCATTTTACTTCATGGGAGGGGAAAAAAATCCTCCACATGGCTTATCAGGGCATTTCTCCTCTGCAGCTAGCCAGCCCTGCATGTCTTCCCCACCGGGCCTCTTCACGCTGCTCACTTGAGACGCTCTCCAACCTGCACCGAGAGGAGCCCTTCCATCTGCCACACGCAGGGAGGAAAGGACAGCTCACCTGATCCAGCATGGAGTCTGCTTCCCAGCAAAGCATTGCGTGTCTCACAGGTCAGTTTACATGTGGATGCAGACCCAGACTTTCGATTACTGGTGACGGTAGGAGGACGGCTAGAAACGCTTTCGGAGGTGCCTGCAACCTTAGGGAGGCTGAATTGGCAGCAACTGAAAGTAGCCTGTTTTAGAGCAGCAGGCCCACTTAAAAACAACACCCGTGAGCTATAGTAGACATGTTCTGGTCAAAGTACGGGAAGTGCGCTTATACCAGAGACCCATAGATAGACCTGGAGTGATTCCTTGTGGTCAAGGTCAAAGATCCTGTGTTCAGTGGACTTTGGCAAGAAGAGGCCCTAACTGAGCTGCCACGGGAATGGAGAGCACATGACACCGCGTGTGTTGGTCCAGAGCACCCGTTCCCACCTCTCCAACTCAGGACAAGCACTTACAGAAAAGCTAGCATTTCTAACAAAGTTTCTACCTCCTCCTAAACCTTAGATATGCAAAAATTGCTAGGCAAAGGTTAGGTATTTCTCAGGTGTTACATTCTTCATCTTTCCAGTGGATTTTTTTCCAGACCATGGTCAGAAACACGTGCTAAAGACAAGGCTAGTATTTCGTGACTTCTACCCACCTCCCCCTTCATTGTTACAATAGTTTGTGTTCTCAACTATGTCTGATCGCTCCTACTGCATCAGGCTACCACCCAGCTGCCTGGCAGGCCACAATCTGCTCCTCTTCTTCTAGTTCCTGTCTGGCACTGAACGCACACAACGTCGCAATTTGATGGCCATGCAAGCTGCCAAAATCCCACCCGACGTGAGCCAGCACATCCTGAATTCAGTGTGGATCTTCCTATTAGCTTCAGCCGGCATGGATCAGAAACCCTCTCCGTTGCTGAAAGTCCTTCTGAAGTCCAGGGGCTTTTGCCTCCATCAGAGCAGCCTCCAGCCATCGCAAGGCTGTTCCCAGAACTGGCCACTTGGTAAAGTGGAGTGACTGGAGAGTTAAACAGAAGCAGCCTTGTGGTGCTCAGAAAGCTGCTTGGACCAGGCAATTTCCAAGAGTGTTGAGTAAATCTGAAGAAATCATAGCACTGTCAGGAGAAGCAGTTAGGTCCAAATTATTACCTGAGGCCAAAGGGTTTAGTAAAAGAGTCCTGAAGCCAAGTTCCTGGCTCTGTCTGGGCAATTGCTTACCACTGTCTTCTGCCTTCTTAAAAACATGGAGGAAATCTGCCACGCACAAACTTTTTTATCATTGTTTCTCAATACCCAAAGTACCTGACACAGCAAGAAGAAACCTCTCCACAGAGACCGTGCAGTCCTGAAGCACATTTTGGAAACAGCTGTCAGGCCTCATGAATAAAAAGTGAATTACAAAGTGCATTAGAGTATCACTGTGTCAGCTAATATACCCTACTAAGGGTTTCTGGCTTTATCACAGACATCAGATGCAGAAAAGGTCTTACTAGGCCTAGCTCATCCTTGGGGAACACAGCAGGATTAGTCTTTGTAGGATAAGCACAAGTGCTTTGTTTTACCTAGGCAAGAGAGATTTGTGATTGATTCCCCATCTTCAAGGTCCTAAGGACAGGAGTGCCAAAGAGCTGAGCTGGGCAAGCGCTCCTCTACTCCTGTCCAGAGCTTTACACCATTACTGCAAGCCCAAAGAGAAAACAATTCCTTGCTAATCAACTGTGATTTGACTTAATTATAATCCTCCTATACCTACCTGGTTTCAGTCACATCCTTTTTTCCCCATCACCTGGCAAAGTTCATCCCTGCCTTCCCTACCTCTGCCAGAGAAGCTGTCCATAACATGCTAGGATCTGGCTAGGTCAAGGCAGGTTGTGGATATCCACAACGTGCTTGCTCAGAGCAGTGACATCCATAAAAAAGGGAAATGGGCACTGCCCTCTCCTTCCAGTCAAAAATGGGCCTGAAAACTGGCTTGCAGCTTGTCAGAGCATCGAGAGGCCTCAAACGTGGTGCTGTATTAACAGGGGGTCCCAGGACATCGCACCAGCTAGGGACTCTTTGTGTTCCTCAATGCACCCCCTTACCTATTTTTCTGCCTGCTGTCCTGTCCTTCTTTCCAGGGATTACTTGCAGGTCCTTCCCCCATGACAGCTGTGTGTGCCCCAAACCTGCCTTCTCCCCATCCTGTTTCCTTTTATGGGGTTTTCCAACTTCTCCTCCAAGTGCAGTGCAGGGTTTGGTAGCCCTCCCTGTTTCTGGGGTCTCACCTTCCAACTTGCCTGCTGGAAAGGAAAGGGTCCCCATTCCTTTCCCCATTGTAGGAGCTCTGGGCACACACATCCCTGCATTGCTCCCACTTCCAGTGGTTCTGTCCCCAGCCTTTTCCCTGTACGCATCATCCCTCAAAGCATCTGAAGACAGAGCAAGACTGTTCAATAGATTAAGGTGTTCTCTGGGAGGAGCAGGTGGAAGTCCAGATGGAGCTGGACTTCACTGTGAAGAAGGTGGTTGAGGTCTCTATTTGGCAGTGCTGCAAAAGCCAGCACTAGCCTTTTCAGATCTACATCTCTCACTCTCTCTTAATCAAGCATCCTCATGTGTGGGCTGTACACAGTTCTGCTGTCAGTCATTTTCATTGCCATTGGTTCCACTTTCAGCTGGAGGAACCAAATATTCAGTGAGACAGCAATGGATTAAAAGGAACCTAAATGACAGTCTTCAGGCTAGAAATTCCTATCCCTTAGTCAATGCATATTTTAAGCCAAATGAAAGCTATCTAACAAGAAAAGCTGGGAGAAAATAGAAGTTAAGCTAATAGTCTGGTAGTTAGGATGCTTCCCTGCGAGATGCATTATCAAATCCCTTTAGAGAAAGGAGGCAATGAAGCGAAGTCTTTCAGCATCCTAGACAAGCTCTATACCCGCTGGGCTGTTTGGTAGAAGAGAGGCAATACTGGCACTTTCACCCTCTCTCCCTTTCCTCCTCCCACGTTGTCTTCTTGCTGGAAGCTCTATTAGAGATCTTTGAAGCAGTCATCAAGTGTGTAGACAAGAAAGACTCAGTGCATACAAGAGCCTGCTTATCCTACTGAAGGGCCTTGAAGCAAGCTTCTTCCCCAAAGGTTCTCTAGGAATATAAACGCTCATGGGATAAGGAGTGGATGAATGATTAAAGGATGGGAAATAAAAGGTGGAAATAAGCAGCAATCTTTCACAACAGAGGGAGTTCACCAGGGCAGTATCAGAGGGATGAGCGTTGAAGGCTGCGATGTTCGGTGGACTTGTAAATTACCTGGCAAATGAGTGGGTAATAAATGTGACAAACCTCCTGGTGGCATGAGGATATGCTGGGTAAAAACAGAAGGGTTATCTGTGAAGAGCTGCAAAACAACCATATGCTACCAAGTGACAAGCTGAGAAAACAGCAGAAAAACTGCAACCTAGAAATTCAAAGTAATGGACATGGGAAAAGCAGTGCTGACCTCATTACATCAAAATGGGCTCTTGAGCTGACTCTTAGAAATAATGTCAGCTTAGTTTATGTTCAGTAGCAGTTAGAAAATGAAGTATTAGGAATACTTTAGGAATACAGAATGGAAAATGTCAGGATAACATGGCAGTGCATCTGCATCCCAAAGACTGCATGCACTTCTGGTCCTGCCATCTGCAAAAGGATTTAGCAGAACATAAAAAGCTTGGAGAAGAGCAATGGGAAAGATTTGAAAGTGCTTTCATACAAAAAGTAAGACTAAGGCCAGACTAAGCTTGGAAAAGAGACGACTGAAGGACAATACACTAAAAGTATTTTAAATCATGAATGGTTTAGGGACAGTAAATAGGGAGTGATCATTTGCTGTTCCTGCCTTGCATAAACTGAGGAGAGTCATGTGAACTAGTGGGTGGAAACTCAGAATTAAGTTGACGGGGGTTTAGCTACAGAGTCGCTGTGGGACGGACGCAAGAAGCTTACACGGGTTCTGAAAGACATAAAACAAAAATTCATGGAAGAAAATCCACTGAGGGCTTTTGCATACAGTCATGACCTCTCTGGTCAGGAAGTCGCTAACCCAAATTGCCGTAGGTATATTTTAGGGGAATAACCCTGTACGTCTGCCCTGTTCTTGCATCTGTAGCTAGACACCCAGTGCTGAACACTGAGCCAGGCTGGCTTCCATCTCATCCAATACTACCAGCCCGCTGAGATCGCATGTGCCCCGAATGGGGAGTACTGCTTCAGATCAAGTAGAATACTTGCTTTATGTCAAATAAATAAAAAATTATTTTATTGGTATTTATTCAGGTCCAGATGAGGATAACTAAAACATATTTCAGTTTAATATAAACTAGTTTATTAATATATCTGGTCTCAGAAATTAAACCAAAACTAGCTCACAGCATAGACATGGCGGCAGAAGAAACTTCCAGCTGCCATCAGCGAGGCATTAAATATATAGATGGCTACAGACAGGCCAGAAGCATACCATCCTATGTCTCTACATTTTGATTTGTATTTTTTTTTTTTTTTTCCCTTCTTCTTTCCAATTTCAGAATCAGGCTGGTTCTGTCTGTGATGCTACATTATTCGCTGAAAATATGAAAACAAACGGATTTGGCATTAATACATTTTTCCATAGCAGACAAATGCAAACATGTTATCATGATTTAGGAAGTCTCTGCAAGACTGGCTGATAAATAGCACTCATCACTTAACTGCTGCTGTATACTCACGAGGTCGAAGCCTTCTATGTAAGACATGGCCAAAAGTCACTTCCTACAACAAATTTACAAATTAAGGCATTCAAAATTAGTAGTAACCTTTGAGTTATGGGACAGGGGGACATAGATCAATTATTTCAATTAACTAACCAAAAATAATGCCTTTCTGTTTCAAACAGAAAGGTCTAATAAACTTACTTGTTACTTAATGTTATTCTTTTTAACTGATAAAATTTGCTGTTTTGTTGTACTGTTTCAGTTTCCATCCAAATGGACACAAGTCAGGCACGTACATTAATCAAGTTAAAAACCCAAATGAATCATCCATCATTTTCTGACATAAGAATGTGGAGATCAGAAATGTGACTTGTTAAAATACATATAGCAATCCATATTTCAGTAGTTAATGTATCCCCCGATTAAAAAAATCCCCTAAGAAAATATACTGTAATTACAATACAAAGCGTCACATTTAGTTGTAAGCCAGCTATGAGACACACTGAGAATCACTACATCTTTCTTCAGCAAAACATCTAAGAAGTATAAACACAGGACAAAATATAAAAAACCTTCTATAATGGATTTGTGTGCATCCAACAGTAATTATGTTCACCTGTTTAAATAAGCTTCATTTAAATCACCCTCCTGGTTTATTTCTTACTGCAACATAAGCAACCCAGAAATGTTCATCCAAATCTCTCAGCACAGGGTGCAGCTAAAATACAAGCCAGAGCCAAACTGCAGCTGCTGCTGGATTTGCAGGGAACAAAACCTTCACCGATGGGAGTTTGCCCAGTGAACACGAGGCCTCCCCAGCTCGTCGCTGCTTACAAAGGAGAGCGGTGTCTGTCTTCCCCCAGCGCAGCCGAGCCAGCGGTAGCCCAGCACGCTGGCTCTGGAGCACAGGATCTGCCACGCTGGCTCAGGCCGTGCCATGGGTATCCCGTCTTCGGCAAAGTCTGCAAAAGCTCGCACCGCATCCGGCGCGGCGTACGCAGGGAAAGCTTGTTAGTGGCTACAGAGGGGATCAGCTTACTCTCCCAAGGCTGAAGATCAATTACGCTTGAGTTAACAACCACAACTCCAAATGCAATAGTCTAGAAAGCGGGTCAGCCAGCCTTTTCCGAGCTCAGCCTGGAGCCTCGGCCCAGGGACCCGGCGGCAGGCTAGGACTGCCGGAGCACAGAGCTGCCCCATGCTCCTGGCAGGCGTACCTGGGCTTGCTGCCGGCTGGGCGCCTCACCTGCTCAGGCCCTTTGGGAGATCCCACTTGGACTCCATCAGCCCTGTTGTGCCTTTGAGAAATCTGGCCCTGTTTTCTTGCTTTCCAACCTTTTTTCAGGTCTCTCTGTAGTCTCCCCAAAGGACTCAATTTCTTCTGCTTTCTTCCCCAACCCAAAGAGAGGCTCTTCTGAAAGCACAGCCCTTCCCTTCAAGCCTCCTGGTTTGAGCTGATTATGGCTACAAAGCTCACAAGTACAAAGCTATCTCAGGGGAAACCTTGTTGGTTTTCCCCATCACATGGGGACAGAAGTGAAGTTCAGGAGCCAGCAGAAATTCATCATTTCATCCACTGCAGCGCTTTGTGAAACTAATACAGCCTTTATCTGTGTATTTAGATACTGCCAACTGATCTTTTCAAATCTGCCCTGCATAAAACCACTAAAATATATTCCATTTTAAAACAGACTAGACTGCAAGTGGATAGTACGCCTTAAAAAAACCAAAACAACTCCCCCTCCTCTCCCAAAAACCTCACAAAGCTGAAGCAAAATTTTCTGTGTTCCCAAAGTCGTGCTCCAGGTCTACTCTGTTGCTTCTCACTTGGGAAACTTCAGTAAGAGAGAGACTGGTGTCTGCTTACATGCAGAGTTTCAGTCTGCCTCTCCCTTTTCTCTTGCATGCAATGGTCGGCGTCTCACAGAGAGCAGCCTGGTTTTTCCTGTTCTTCTGGCCACCAGGTTGTTGGGAAAACACCTCAAGGGCTTTTGTCCAGGCCGGCTGTGGCTCCTCTATTGACTGTTGTGTGAAGAACTTGTCTGCCTTTTCTTGACCTCAGACAGGGATGGTTTTGCCTGCCAGCACCTTTCTGTGAGGCACTTCCCATCGTTTCTGCCCATTCCAGCCACAAAGATGACATTACGCAGCTAGCACGCCTGAGACCCGCAGGAGTGGCAGGACATCTTACAGCAGACCAGAGACCCACACTACGTGCTCTGATTCTGATGAGCCTCCTCTATGCAGGCTGAGATACGTCCCATATTTTGACCGTCTAATGATGATGGCTCAGTTAGAAAACAAATCTGGCTAAAACCTGGAGGTTTTAACTGGAGAATGTCGGTTGAGATCTAACTGGGAAATCAGGGCAAACAAATCCAAGCTCTGGAACAAATGCTAGTTTCAGTGCTGCTTTTAGGCCATGGAAGCCTTGAAAGAGAAATCACGGACAAGAGGGAGACTCATGTTTTCCATGCTGTAGGTGTAACCTCATCAAGCTTCTCATCAAGAAGAGGAGACTATTTCTTGTTTGGTTAGCAGAATAGGATGCAGCTCTCAGATGTTTGCCCTCCATAAGGGATTTCCAGGTCATCTTGAAAACTGCGTGCATGCACGCAAAATTCTTCAGTTTCAGCAGTCCTAAGTATGGCAAAATACAGGCAAGCATCAACATTAAGAGGCAAAGACTCAGTAGGCAAGAAGCCAGTTCTATGTACCTCTCTCTGCCCCTCTGCATGAGCAGAGGAAGAATATAAAGCAAGGAAGGTCACAAAACAATCTGCCAGTCAATAATACTACCGGGACCCACAGGTTGTGGTGGCTGACCGGTCTACCAATGTGAAGCAGTCACAAGGAAGAATGGCATTTGTCAAATGCTTGTTCACAGCTTGAAAAAACCTAACCTCTTAAAAAAAAAAAAAAGAAAAAGAAAAAAAGGAGCTGAAAAGAATGTTAAAAACAAATAGATGGGTATTTGTATTATCCCACTATTAGGACCAAATGTGATGGGTCAAGGAGGAAACAAAAGACTGAAATCTTCTCAAACCGTCACCTATGCTACGCCTGTAGCAGGAGTTGGTACAGCAGAGCTCTTGGTTCGCTCCTCTGTGCGGAGGTGGACTGAGCTGAAACCCCCAAGCGATGACGGGCCAGGCAAGCACATACTGGTTGTTTCTGCTGCGTGTGGGTAGACCCATCCCCGGCGTTATCTCGGGCACATAGCTCTTTGGGCATGACATAGCTTGTTCCTTCCGAACAGATAAGTTACCAGCTGAGCCTCTCAGCTCTAGCTAAGCAAACTCCATTTTGGGTGCAAAGAATATGCAAATATGCCTCGACCCCTTTCACAAAATCGAGTGAGCAGTCAAGCTTTTTTGTTCAGGGAAGTGCTTCAATTGCTCGACTCAGTCTCGCCTTTCAGCTTAGCCCCAGGCAGTCAGAGCTTCGCTGCGAGGAC
This sequence comes from Fulmarus glacialis, assembly GCF_000690835.1. Classification (NCBI taxonomy): domain Eukaryota; kingdom Metazoa; phylum Chordata; class Aves; order Procellariiformes; family Procellariidae; genus Fulmarus; species Fulmarus glacialis. Next base: position 8,441 of record NW_009216561.1, read on the forward strand.
CAGCGCAGCAGTCACTCTTGCTGCACCAGATCCCGGGCAGCAGAACAGCAGTCACCAGCCACCAGACAAACCGAACAAACTCTGCTGGAAGAGAAGTGCAGGAGCAGGTGGGAGGAAGCAAGAGGAAGGAACAGGAATGAAGTTTAGAACAGCACCAGGACAAGTCCCTGGTTTTTTTGCCCCTGTGGTGTGAAACTTCTTTTTAGTTACTAGTTGGTGGCATTTCCCACTACCACAACGTGAGGTTAGGAAACCACATTCAGTCCTAGTCCTTGAACATCCTAGTTTCAGTCTCTGACTTCTTTGTGTGCCAAAAGCTGACGGGCCTCCTTCGGCTGCCAAGAACATCGTCTGCCCAGCAGCCGTGCCTCCCTGCCTGGCCGCGCGTGCATCCTTCTCGCAGGCAGTGCAGAGTGAAGCAGAACCAGGGGGCTCAATCCAGGCCTTGATTAAAGCATGAATAGGCGATACTGAGTACAGAAATGAGAAATCTCTAGAAAAAGTCAGAACTGTACTGTAGGAAGTTGATTAGTGGAGCAAACAAAGCTCAGCACACACCAAGCCGCAGGGCCTCCTTCCTGCCAGGCTCAACAGAGGGAAAGCAAATGTGGGTGCTCTGCTGCTGGCCCCAGGCCGGGGACAGCTCGCAGGCTTTCGAGGAGGGTACAGACTCCTGTGTCATAAGCTCCTGGAGGAATGTGGGCAAAATGTAGCCTGCAACTGCTGCTGAGGTTACATATTTCTACTAATAACCCTGATAAAAAGAAAAACTTTTCCATGATGAGGACACTCATGCATTGCCCAGAGAGACCATGCAGTCTCCATCCTTGGAGATTTTTTTCAGGACCCAACTGGATAAAGTCCTGAGCAACCTGGTCTGATCTCAGAGCTGACCCTGCTTTGGTTGGAGGTCCGACAAGAGACTTCTTGAGGATCCTTCCAACCTGAGTTACCTTGTGATAAACCATGAATTCTGCAGCCCCTACCCCTGTGGTTTGGGAATTGTGTGCAGCTTGCTGCCCCGCCCCGGTTTTACTCCCTGTAGGAGCTCCCACGTGAGTTGGCCACACTTTGCTGTGCCACAGGCAGCCCAGCCCGCTTTAAGTCATTCAAACACCAAACATCTGGGAGAAACACAAGCTGGTTGTGACACACTGAAATCACCTTCTGGAGGGAGACAGGTCCATGCAAGCACAGGAGAAGCCAGAAAAAGGGACTTGCCTGCTGTGACCTCGCATGCCGAGTGGGGCAAAACCCCACAAGGCCCCCCAGCAGCCAGCTGTCTCTCCCCAAATCTGAGCGCGACTCCCCCAGGCTGCTGCAGTGGAAAGTGGGAGAGGGTCTTCATTGCAGAAAGGGGGTGTAGGTAGCTGCCATCAGCCACCACCTGCCTTGGGGAAATGGGGCTCCAAATCCAGACGTTGGCCTCCAACAAGTCCGACTCACACAAACTCCTCAGCCTCACTCCCCTCATGCCCAGCCAAAGCTGAAACCTCTGCTAGGGGAAGGGGCTCTTACTGCAGAGCTCTGAAGCAAATATTTCTATGAGCTTTTTTCCCCTCCAGCATTGCCTCAAACAGCACAGCTGAGGATTTCCTCACCGCAGCTAATATCGGGAAGAGGTGAAGGCATCTGTACAAGCCTCGTCATCTTGTTGCCCAGCTCCTGGTCCATTAGTAACTGCCTCAGCAAAGCCCATGTCTCTGCTCTAGCTGCAGCGGTGGAGGAGGGACAGTGTCATCTCTCCTCCAGGGAATCCAATTTTGGATGCCATACCAGCTGGTAAACAGCAAACGCCTCTGCTGTTCCCCTGCTGTCTTGCAGCAAAGCAAGTTGCTCACATACAGGACTAACACCGCACTCAAGTGTCTGCTAGGAGACAGCCGACTGCTTTAAAAGAGGATTTGTTAACCATCTACCCAAAAGAAGGCACTAGCACATGAGAGAAGGATTACGTAAAGGTTTTAAAAACTGACAAGACAACCCTCCCAAGTTGTGCCTGGTTCATGGGGACCTTTCCCACAAAAGGAAAAGCTGGGGAAAAGGCTTCCTCACGATACCCATTCATCGGGTCTGGAACACAGCTTCCTACAGAAACAACAGGCTATCATACAGTAACCACGCTTTTAGAGGAGTAAAACCTGGATGTGTTGCATTTCATCCCCACACCACCTCTCCCCTAACCCCATAACTGGCTCCCCCATCTCTCCCCCTCCCACCAGCCTTTCCCCTCACAATCCCACCTCCTGCGTGCCTTACAGCTTGCCTCTTAACCACAGCCTGATACCCTCTGACCTGTTACCTACACCCTGCTTCACTTCTGATAGAGTATTATCGATCACCCAAGCTGCAGGCCCCACGTGGTGACACCCCGCCCCCCACTCACCCATCCCTCCCACCCCCCCCCCCAGTGGGGATTTTGAGAGAAGGCAGCCTTTTGCTGCTGTACCAGCCACATCTGGCTATCCAAAACACTGTCACAGTGTACCTTTGCACTGGAACGTAGACAAGGAATACTAAACTGTTTCCAGGAATATAAAAAAATCACTTTCTTGCGAGAAACGGGTGAAATAGGAAGGCAGCCCATTACCCACACTCCTCCCACAGCCACCCGCCTTCTGCTTAGGCCAGTAACTACTCAGGCTGTGAGGAGCTGCCTGCAAGTTAGATCTTGCCCTGATCTAGGCTGACCTAGCAGTGTGCGTGGCGGAACCTCTGGCGTCAATGCATTATGAACGTGGGCAGGGCGACTCCTTGACCTGCAGGAAACTTTCTGCTTCAACTCAATTACCGGTATCCAATTACAAATGGTAAGACAGCATCTAGTTTTCTTTCCAAGATTCAACCCCTGTTTTTCAATCAGATGCTTCTATTTGCTCTTGCTGCTTCAGAGCTCTCTTGGTCGGGTACTCCACTGCTAGAGAGAGACGGATTTTCTTTCCCCACGTGCCTTTTAAGGATCCGTTCAGTGAACCTGGAAGACGCTTCGCTGCAGGCCAACCTAGTTCCACATTTTTGAGCTGTGCAGAACGCTGATCCACTGGGCCAAAAAAAGGTCTGTTCAAAACCTGTTCAAGGTCATCTCCCGAGTCAAAGGAGGAGATCTGGAAAACAAAACAAATGGAGTATCTGCCCCAGCCCCAACCAACCCTAACACCTAACGTTGCATGTTCACAGGTTTGGCTCTGGGATGCTGAAAGCTGTGCGTGCCCTTGGGCAGATGTGCTAGCCAAGTTTGGTTTTGACCTAAATTGGCTTCAATTTTTCCAAGTTAGTTCTAAAATCCTGGTAAATGATAAAAAACCACTTTACCGTATATCAGCCTGGTGAAGCTCAAGGTCACTGTTAAAGGTAGCAAAACCTTGTAAATGGGGAAAGAAAATACATTTGTGCAGCAATACAAGTAAAAAGCCAAGGGATGAAGTGCGTGTATACATACCAAGTAACGGCCTTCAAAGAGATAAAAAGTAGAAATCTGATAGAGAACGAAACTCTTCTATACCTAAGCACTGAGAAAAGTGGTACAAGAAGAGAGCAGGAAGAAATGGACACTCTGGAAAGTCTTAAACAACAAACCCAACAAAATCAGAAGAAAATGGTTTAGAAGAGCCTTTAAAATGAGTTTTATTGTCAGAATTTTACAAGTAGCCTTCAGTGGCATCATACAAGAAGAACTCTGTTGCAAAACTCTAATAAATAGTCTGCCCCAAGTCCCAAAATATTTTTTGAAATAAAATAAAAACCGAACTTAAAAATAAAAGAGAATAAAAGCAAGACTTCAGGATGCTCAGAGATGTTAGCAATATTTCCCATTTACAAATAATATCAGGCATTATATAAATCTCCTTCATACAAGTCATTAAAAAACCCAAGACATTCTAAACCTTTACAAAAGCACTCCAGAAATAGTTCCAAAGAGATCCATTTCCATGACAAAACATTAGAGAAGAACTCCATGGGGATTAGCATCACAAATGAAGTTTGAGGTTGAAATGTAGTGTGTACTTGTGTGGAGCAAGATTAAAGAGCATGAAAAGGGAGCGTGGAAGTTTCTGTGACAAGACTATGCCCGATGATTTTAATCTGTCTATTTGAGAATGTGGTAAAGGGGAGGGAGTGGATGCTCTTGAAATTAACCCCCAAATATACTGCACTTTACGCAAGGCAATATTTATTAAGGTAGTGACTGTATCCTCAGAAGGGGGTAGAAAAGGTTTCTCAGCGCGCTGCACAGTTCAATGCCTCTGCAGACTGTGGCGCTTAAAAGTCGTATTCTGACACCTAAAAGATTATTTTCTGGAGAGGTAACATGTGGCAAGTTAGCTGTTCCTTCAAAGAACAAGAAATTAACTCTCCTGGCATCAGGCAGTTTGGGAAATCTCATGCTGGACAGTGTCACTGGGGATTGGGGATTTCAGAGCTCCAATCCTATCCCAGTACTTTGAAAAATACACTTCTCTAATTCACCCTTACATATTCCTCTGTCTACCATAGTAAAAGATTTATAAGACCTCTCATGTAATAAATCACAAGTTGAATAAACATTTCTCAAATCTATTGTGATTTGAGAAGTCCAGAGAAATGGAATGGGAGTGCAGGTGCACAGAGATGGTTTATATGGATTTTCATGGAAACAGTTCAGGGGAAAGAAATCTTAATCTCTTTACAACTTCAGCCTAAGTCTTCGGCACACACGCAAGTAACAGATTCCCCTGGAAGGGAAGGGGACTATACTTAAGCGGTACAGAACAGTACTCAGTATCTCTCAGCCTGCCTGATACAGTATGAACTGCAGCATGCCTAGTTTTACTGTTCGTAAAGTTACTTGCAGCCATTGTTTCCATGGGAAACAAAGGCTACCGGAAATGCTAATGCAATAGATGTGTGATAATATGCCTCACCCATGGCTCATGTCTCTAGTCTCTCTCCAAATGTTATGATGCTGGTTGTACTGTACCATACACTATGGACACGCGTTCTCTGTAATGTATGGGAAGGTAGCACTAGCAACCAAGCGCAAATTGCTAAGGAGACACCTAAAACATTGCATTACATCCCCTTGTCTGTGGCATACTTCAGAAAACAATGTAAGAAGAGCAGTAAAATAAACATTTCTTTCTAGTTTTCTAGATGTCATAATATTTGCCAAAGCTGCAAGGAAAAGCAGATTACCTGAAACAGAGAGAAAGGAGTTAATGGAAACAGAGGCAGAAGGAACAGCAAGCCTGATCCAGCCTCCAAATCATTTTGTACATAACAGATAAAGAGACAATGTGCAAAAAATAGACATTCACATTTTAGCAGTTAAACTTTTATTTTACCTTTTTAAAATTATTTACTTTGTTTTTTTTCTACAAAAGGCAGACATTGATTGTTGATCTGCAATTGTTCTGAGTGCGCGCAGAGATGCAAAAAAGGGTTATGGGAGGATGAAGGACAGGGAAGTGCTCTGACTATACTTTCACATGTCATGATTAAGGTGGCTTTAAAGCTTAAGTCCCAGTAATAATATTCATAACAGATAGTTTCCTTCCCCGTACACTGTTCTCAGTTCATATCAATTGTGTTGAAAACCCATTCGGTGAATTTCTTCAGTTTCTCGGTTGCATTCTGGGATTCCTCCTGTAACCTCAAGTTGTCTTCCCGCAAATGTTGCACTTCAGCCTGAAGACTGGCCTTGTCCTCTTTTTCCTTAGGCATGAGGAAAAATAAAGATCTTAGTGGAAATTTTAGGTTATGCTGCCTACCTATATAGAGAGGCAAGAATCTCTTAAGAGAGCATGAGTCTCATTCTTTATAAGGATTTTATGTGCAGTAACACATGGTTTTGTATCTAAGGGACATTTGTGACATTTCATTCCTCACTTTTTGCTGGAATGAGGAGGATTTCTCTATATTGAATTCTAATTTAATTGGCTGGCTCCCCAAGTGGTGAAATAAAATTGGGCATGCCCTGTTCTGTATGTACAACATGTACGTACAACTGCTGATGCTTAACTAAATAAGGGCTAGGAAATACTCCTGCAAATACTTCCCCAGCCAAGAGACTTCTCATCTGACCACAGCAGATCCTTCTTGGACCAAGCAGGCAGTAACACAATACAGGAAGTTTCCACAGTAGAAATTATATGTTTAGATAATACTGACAACTTTTCAACATCAGCAGGATATATTTACATGGACTAACTTCAAGCCTTTCACAGCATCATCTGAATTAGGAGTGGAGGTACTCTGAACCACCCTCCTAATTTAAGCAGAGGAATCAGATGCCTACAGATTTAGACACTCCACCCTAGCCTTGCCTAATTAGATGTATGGCCTGAGAAAAGTAGTAAAGAAATGTCTTTTTCTCATACGAGGATGAGACTGTCACAGGCTCAGGCATGGCAAAGCAGGATTACACAGTTATTAGCATCACCTATCAGCACTAAATATATGTCTTACAGATCTTCTGTAGATGAAATGTTTACCTTCCTTAAATCCTCTTGCAACATCTTCAGCAAACCTTCCAGTTGGTCCACTTTAGAGGCGAGAGTTGGAGGAGATTCTTTACTGTTGAAAGCAGGAAACAAGAATAGGTATTGATATGATTTACTATCTTCACACAGGGTAGCTAACAGCCTTGTCTATACCAAGTGGCTTTATATAGGTATGCACTCATGTACACTAAGAATTCACAAAATTAACAAAAAGAACCTAACAAAGAATACATGGAACACATGCAGCACATTAATCAACAGAACAAATTTAACTCATGCTTAATTCTTCTGTGAAGCCTGGAGATGGCTTCCAAATAAAGACGTTCCTACCCTTTTCTCAGTTTGTAGCTGAGGAAGCCTGCATATCTGGTGTATTTACTTACCCTGTGTAAGGCTTTATCTGTGCACTAAGCTGGTCGTCAGCCTGATCGCTACTGGAAGCAGCACTCACAGGTCTGTGATTTTCATCAGCAGCAGCAAAGAATGAAGCTCGCTGAACTGAGAAGGCAAACGTACAGAGAAAAACGATGGCAGCAGTAGTGATTATTTGTCCATGCACAGCACAACAGCTATACTGCAGGATCTCAAAGCAATCTAAAAAGTCTGTCTCAAGCAAGATAAGGTGATGGTATCACACACCAATATCCACTTGACAGAAGCAAACCGGCATTGCAAGTGTTCGCACCAAGTTCTCCACTGCATTGGATTCGTCAAGCAAGTATGCATGCACAGCACTGCATGCTCACACAGGTCATGCATCACCCTCAGGCTAAGCAGCTCTCCAGGAGGGAGATGCTAGAGAGCGCAAAGCAGAGATACCCCGGCAGCGCTCGCAGAGTCCACCCAAGGCCAGTTCCAAGAGAGGCAAGAAGCCAACAACAAAAGCAAGAATCAAGATTAAAAAAAACCAACCCACTTCTTAATGAAGCATGCACAAAGACCAGTTTTCTAAGTATTATGTTCTGAAAACTTACCTTCAAAGGCTTTGGCAGCATCTACCAAGTTTGACCAGTCCAGATCAGAGGCAGAATCAGGCAATGGCATAAGACCAGGGTCTGGCATGGGCTGCCGTCTTTGCTCCTGGATATCAGTGAGGGAGCTGTCTGAGGCAGAAAACTCTCCTAGAGTAATGCAGAACAAATTATAAACTCCATAATAAACCCCCCAAAATTCCTTTCTTAATACTAATGCATCCCTATTTTTAATTTTTCTGGGATAGCACTTTTGGAACCAGAACTCAGAAGAATGTTTGATCAACTGTAGTTGACCAGACACAGTATGTTACAAGCCGGTTTTCTGAGGCAGTGCTTCTCACCAGGACATCCTGCTCCTTTCTAACCTGCCTGAATCTTTGCAGCTTAGCACTTCAGAAGACAATCTCTGCCTCCCCCCAGCATTGGGGCTGGGGGCAATATTCTTGTACCCAACAATTCCTGCCTCTGCACAAGCTGAAGATACTTGGGAGGGCTCTGCAGCTTGCTGGAGCTTCTACACTCCCTGGCACCTATTTGCTCCTGTAAAAATACAAAATCGTGGGTTTTTTTTCCTCCTCTCTTTACAATCTTGTAAACCGATGGGATCAGACTTAGGCCTACAAAGATGAATCCGAACAAGAAAACACTTAAAATGACTTCCAAAGCATTGCACGTCTCCGCAATTTAGTGAAACCTCTTGATCTTTACTGAAAAGTACCCCCCCACACCCCCCGCCAAAAGTTGGTACATGGCCTGCTATGCAAAAAACACTTGAAGCTTGAAAGAAGGATAAAAAGTTCCTGTAATTTTTGTGCAAACTGGTGCCTAGCAAAGTGAAACACTTGAATTATCGCCAC
>NW_009216561.1:16801-20824 GCF_000690835.1 Fulmarus glacialis
CTACTTTATTTCAGTTTACTGGCTGGACAATCAAAAAACGTGCAATGCCTGGTCAGTCAGCACATGTGTAAGCTCAGAAGCAGCAACAACCTGCTTCCTCATGCCCTCTGTCAGGGTGTAAAGAAAGTTTTGGAAGATTTGTAGGTGGTATTAGAAGCACCAGAAGAGGGGCTGGGCACCTGGGAAGAAGCTGCAGAGAAGAAGAGTATAGTGAAGAATCCATTTGGACCAGGGCGAACAGAAAGACAGGGTGGTGGGCAGGACACAAGCCCATTGGAAGACAAATGCCACTAGTTGTGTTGCTTATTTTTGCCCTTTTTTCTTTTTTTGATAGTCTAATAGCTGTATAACAACTTCAATAACCAAAATAACTTTCTAATAACTTTAGCTAAATAATATTGCTGCCTGGGAAACAACGACCAGAAAAGCTACACTGCATTCACTTCTTTGCTCAAAAATCTTGGGATTTTTTTTTGTGTCCGTGTGTGTTTACTTTTTACAAACTTGAGTTCAGCTCAATATTAACACTGAGGATTCTTGTATTATCTCCCCAAAAGAGGGCAGTTATTTGGGAAGTTCTTAAAATGAAAATATTTACAATTAGTGAAAAGATACACAGAATTAGAAGAAAAAACCAACCATTTGAAAAATTACCTGTTTTAAAAGTGTGAGTTGGATTGTTAATTAAGACAGATGAGTAAATAAGAGTATTTTTAGCTCATTGTTTTCCCTCTTCAAAATAAATGAAGGTGCTCTGGAATGGCTGTTCTTTGTTATCGAGATCTTTGAATTAAAAGAATTTTGAATAACTGGAAGCCAACAAATACTTGTGGTATTAAAAATCCAGCTCTACTGAATCCTTCTATCAGCAAAAGCTGGTGGGGGTAGGGGGACAATTCATGTGTCACTCAAATAGCTGGTTCTTTTCATCACACAGGCCTACATTTTATAGAAAATGGAAAATCTTGTTTTGTTGACAAATGTAGAAAGCTTATGTGCTAGGAGGAGCAATCGGTTTGGTGTGGAACAGAACGTGACAGTGAAGGAAGGTTTTGTGGTTTTCTTTTCGGAAAATACAGGCATCTAAACAAAAAGAGACCAAGTGCTGCTTTCCATTTCTACTCAGATGGCATCCTTAATCTTGTGACCCCAAGCCCTCAGAAGCCCTACCAGCCAGTTACAAGTGTAACCAAGTGTGCAAAGTTATTTTTGTGCATATAAAAAGCAGAAGTGGAGAGAGCTCCGTTTCTTAACTCTTATACAAGAAACATGTTATACAGAAACAACATCTCATGCAAATGTCAGGTTCAACACTGAAAACTGATGCCTGGTGATCACAGACAGATGAAAAGATTTAAAATAGATTTCTTCAGCAGCCTTCACTGTCAAATGTATCTTAAGTATCTAAATACAGACTGTGCTTAGGGCCCACTATAGTGAGTTGAATCTATTGATAGCCTTGCATTTTCTTTTGAAACATACTAAAACATGAATAAATTAGAGCAGATATGTACTTCAGAAAACATTGCAGAATCCTATATTGTGAGATCTAGTTCTATTTCTGGAAAACACATTTAGTACACATTTAGTTATGAGGTACAGCGGGAACCTGTGAAAATTCCCTTTCTCACCAACTGCGACATTCACATGCAGCAACACACAACCTATCAGATAATCCTACTGAGACTTTTCAGTAAACTAATGGGGGAAAGCCGAGTGCCTTCTTGACAGCAGCTTACCAAGTAACTTTTTCTTGTTAGCTGTTGATGTGTGACTAAAATTAAGTAACTCAAGTCCTGTAAAATGAATATGGTAAGGGAGTGAATTTAAAAACAGTTGGTGCAATAAAAGCTGTATCTCTTGCGGTTGTCCCTCCAAAGGTCCACTGGTATTTATCCTCTTTTATATCATTATTTTCCTAATAGTATTTTGTTCCCATAATCCCACACTAAAGGAACTAACACCTGAAGTTGCCATTGGTAGATAACCAGGCATATATTATTTGTCCATTGGTCCAACTGGTCCAGATGACTCCTGGAAGAAATGGTGAAAACTTACAGCTGATGAGGCAAATTTTTGTGCTCCCTCCACACGGTAAATGCATGACCAGTCATGCAGTCTTATACCCACTGAAGCAAGGAAAAAAAAATTCCCATCCTATTTTATATTTTCAGGCATGTGACTCGACTCTCCTCATTTTAGCAAAATCAAGATGGAAGTACTAATTGCTGTAACAAACGTTTTCCCTTAACATGATTCACAAAGGATTCCTTTGAAAGTAGAAAAATGGAAAATACACTTACCATGTAGTGATTTCATTCCCAAAGTATATGATGGTCTCCGTAATGGCAGCGACTTTGGGAGAGAAGGGTACGTGCTGGTGAACAGGACATCATTCGGCATGGCTTGGTCCAAGAGCGAAGCCCGCGAGGCGAAGAAGTGGTCCCTTTGACCACTGTAAATACTCTCATCTGATAAAGTCCTTTGCAAGGCACGCCTTGTGGTAGGAGTGCTGGGAAAGGGAGACTGACAGGACAGAGTGTGTGACTATACATTCATAAAAACAAATAAAAAGAAATGAGAAAAAAAAATCAATAAAGAAACTTTTGAAGTCTGTGTTGAAATAGTTTTTTAAAACTTTTTTTTTAAAATAAGAAAGCAAGTGTTAATGTTAACATAGTATTTTTTCAGAGTGGATAGGAAAAAGAACTAAAGGAATCTGCTTTGATGGAGATTATAACTAGATAACATATAGAAGTCTTTTTTAGCCAACCTCACATTCTACTTTTTAAATACCTTTCAAACTTCTCCTGAAGTGGAAATCTCAGGCAGCCCTCACAGGTTCTAGAGCTCACGTGTAGCAGAAATAATGTTTACAGAAACAGACTGAATGCTGCATTAACCAGAGTTCTCCCTCGTGCCTGGGGGAGGCTGCCTTCCTGCAGGCAGAGCACCAGCAAATGCCAACTAATTAGAAGTCTCACATTACTGAACAACTAGGAACGCCCACCACTTTGACTCTTCAGAAAGATTTGAATCAAAATTAAATAAGTAGTCCCATGAGTAAGAGAACTTGTGTCTTAACCCCACCATCATCCCAGCTTCCTCCGTACTCCACACAGAAGGCGGCAATATTGCAGTTAGCCTGGAGTTACATACTCTGGCCAGTGCCAGCGAGCTGCTATGAAAGAACACATAACCACTCCCATCAGCAGAGACGCTGACTTTCATGAAACCTGTAGCAATATAACTATCTCTAAGACATAACATTTCTTCACAGTTTGGTTGAAATTTGCTCTAAAGGCTTTCATGGAGAAAAGCCTTTTCTGGCTGCTCGTAGCCCAGAAGGCCACCGTATCCTGGGCTGCATCAAAAGCAGCATGGCCAGCAGGTCAGGGAGGTGATTCTGCCCCTCTGCTCTGGTGAGACCCCACCTGCAGTACTGCGTCCAGCTCTGCGTCAGCACAAGACAGACACGGACCTGTTGGAGCAGGTCCAGAGGAGGCCACAAAAATGATCAGGGGGGGTGGAACGCCTCTCCTGTGAGGAAAGGCTGAGAGAGTTGGGGTTGTTCAGCCTGGAGAAGAGAAGGCTTCAGGGAGACCTTCTTGCAATCTTTCAGTACTTAAAAGGGGCTTATAAGAAAGATGGCGCCAAACTTTTTAGCAGGGCCTGTTGCGACAGGACAAGGGGGGATGGTTTTAAACTAAAAGAGGGAAGATTTAGACTAGGTATAAGGAAGACATTTTCTACAATGAGAATGGTGAAACACTGGCACAGGTTGCCCAGAGAGGTGGTAGATGCCCCATCCCTGGAAACATTCAAGGCCAGGTTGGACGGGGCTTTGAGCAACCTGATCTAGTTGAAGATGTCCCTGCCCACGGCAGGGGGGTTGGACTAAATGACCTTTAAAGGTCCCTTCCAACCCAAACTATTCTATGATTCTATGAAATGCCAAACAGAAAGGAAGACCTCACCACCCTCATTTGCTCTGTAAGCAAGTTTAAACAAAAAAGGAGATCA
>NW_009216561.1:20855-23655 GCF_000690835.1 Fulmarus glacialis
GATTAAACATTATAAAGAGTTGCTCATTTGCACAGAAAAATAGTTATTTCTTCTCAGAAAAAGGAAAAAATGTTTAAACAGACGGTACTCTATTCCTGTGATCAAAATCCCACACTACGAGGTGGGAGAAGAGTGTGGAGGAGGGACTATTGGAACTGTACAGTGGAAGACAATCTGCCAGCATTTTTTTTCCCAAAACATTACAAATTTTAATATTAAAAGACTGCTGCAGGTTTTGCTTTTACGGATTAAGGATCAGAAACAATTAAGATTACTTTCAAAAACCTGCTATCATCAAAAGACAAGGAAGGAAAGAGAAGCCGTGTCCCATGCCAACTTGCTATTACGTCAACTTCTCCCTTCTGCATTGCCTCCCTCAGGACATGCCCATCACAGTATGAACCTTGCATATACAGTTAACACTATAGAAATTACAACTTCTGGTACACAGCTGTCACTATGTTACATTGAGGATCAAGCTGCTTTTTTATTCTGAAATTTAAAAGCTCAATCAGCAGGTTTGTGTTATGATTCAGTGAAAACTCCCAGTATTCATCCTGAAGTGGCAAAGAAAAAGAAAAAGCTGCTAAGTCAAGCAGTGTTTACTCTAGGGTCGTATAGTTCACTTAGTGTTAAAGAATTAGGAGCTGGAACCACCAGTTAATATCAAACCTTGAGACTAAAAGGTTGCACAGATATGAACATCTGATGGAGTCGAAACAGAGGCAATACTGGTAGGAATTGTCTTCTGGTAATAGAGCAGAGGGAAGAGAAAAAGAAGGGTGTCTGAGAAGATATAACGCATAAGTAGTAGGTAAGGAGATAAAGAAGGCTGGGAAGATAATAAAAAGACGCACAAGACAAAAAAATCACAGCCTAGAACAAATTCTACTAGCAAACAAAGCCCTTGGCACCCAACAGACAGGAAGGAGGAGGATATTTGGTCTTTGTGCAGTGAACTGATAAAGGGCATTATTATCCTCTTTCTTTTTTTTTTTTTAACTGTCAAAAAAATTTTATGCTGTAAGAGCAACTTTTTTGCAAGATGAAATATAAATCATGCAGTGGGCAGAAATGACAGTTACTTCTAAAATGGAAAAGATTTAATTTATTGGTGTGATAGAATGTTAGTAACTTGCTGAAATTTATCAAAAGTGTAACCTGAGTTAACATACTTGTTACAGCCACCAGGAAATAAAGAACAGGGTAAGAATTGATTCACTAACCCCAAAGCAGAAAAACAACAAACTAGGGAACATACACTCTTTTCATGGTCTTCAGGTCACCTCTTTAAACAGAATGGAATTTCTTGGAATAAGAACAATCACCTTGCTCAAAACAACCAACAGGAGATGCTCGCATTGCCCATGTCCCACACCCCTCAGAACTACCACAAACCTAAGAAAAAGATATCTTGCCATTGGCAAGGGTTTTTTTTCCCCTCCAGCCTCAAAGGTAACATCTGAAATAATCTGTATATGGAACCTAGCACTTGCAAGTTTTAATAAGCCACTTTGGGTTTTTAACAAGCAAAAGAAAGAAGTTGCAGCTTTCTCTTCTGCATGGTTGCTGTGGAAACCATTTGGGCTCTAGGTGATGAGCCTGAGCTGTTAAGCACTGACTGTACACGAAGACTGTAGAAATCAAGACATTCTCTTCAAAATGATGGATTTTTAAAATTAATATATGCACTTTTGTGTAATTATAGACACTTTGAAACACATCAGGAAACGTTTCTAACTATTTATTCTGTATAAATATTTGCTTAAGTTTAGGGAACATTCTTGGTCCTTGTTCAGTAACAGGATTAGAGGCATAAAAGGGTGCTTTTTGCAAAGTTTCAATACTGTCAATAAGTCACTGTCTAGTGAAGTAATCAGAGAAGAACAATTCAAATGCATAAGACAACACTATAGGATTTCTCATGAGCCAGCAGTCCTAAACGTTCTTTGGAATTTGGTATACTAGTCTCTTTAAATTTGCACACAAAACTGTAATAATATTGCAGTGACTGTAATAATGAAACTGTTCCCCAAATGTATTTCTCTAGTAGATAAGTCTGTAACAAATGACTTTCTGTCCATGATGAGAATTCAGGGAATGCCTGGCATTTTATTTTCCTGTTATGGGTGAGACTTGAAAAGATCCTATCTGAGAAACTCTTGAGTCCAATGCAACATCCAACCGAGTAAGCTCTGTATGAATGAACACTTCAGCTTTGACTGCTTTGAAAGCACTCAGCATTTTCTACACAGAAGTCTTAAAGCTTCACAGCCTTCATCCTTTTCCAAATTGTAATGCATTTGCTGTATTAGTTGATATGCCTAGGCAGCAATGAACTCAATAATCAAATTCTTATAAGGCGTAACTTTACACATTTCTATTTTGTAACAACTGAACTATGACTTGGATCAGAAGAGGACCTGTGCGTTGCTCTTCAGGTATTCTCAGATTTCACTTAACTGTGACAAGAGATAGCCAGATGACAGACTCTCTCTTTAACATACCTTAAAATTCTTCTGGGATTCAGGTGTTGGGCTGTCAAGATCTATCAATTTCTTCAGGTCTTCTTCAACAGTGGACTTGGATGCTCGTTTTGGTGATGCTCGTAGATCTCTCACTGAAGCACGCAGCCGAGGGTGGGCCATTTCATTGCCATCACTCTGGTGACGTCTTAAATGAAATGGAACAGACACATTCAGGTCTCAAAGCCCTGGGGCAGGAGGCATGAATGAAACAAGAATTATAGCACCCTCAAGATTTTCAAAGAAAAAACCTAGGTAGGGGCACAGAGGAGGGA
>NW_009216561.1:23686-27161 GCF_000690835.1 Fulmarus glacialis
TCACTACTACAGCAGGGCCTCATCTTAATGAATACCTGCTAAAGCAATAACCTTGTTAAAAAAATCAACTAGCAATACACTCAAAGGTTATCATAATACATTTTCCCAATAAAGGACTGAATCTATTAAAATAATGTATATTCTGTACAAAACTGAAAAATATAAATGTCTTAAATGAGCCCAAAAGCAGCAAATCACTAAGTTTCTTTAATCTTTCAACTGGCTTTTTATAATGCGATTTTCACAAAGTTTCACCATCTCCTTTCAACAGTTATCAGTATCATCTAGGGATACTGTGCTTGACCCAATAAAAGTCAAGAAGGGTTGAATAAATTACTTTGAAATGGGCTTTCTGAATGATTTGCTTTCCAAGTCATGCTAGACTTGAAGGAACAATATTTTCAGTAGTAAGTTGTTTCTCAATTTCTCTTCTAAAAGAGATGGTTGCATATTGTAACACAGAGAGATCTTGACTTGCTTTAAGCCAGTTAGACTGGATTCTGGCAGCAATCTCAACAAGGCAACATGGAGTGCCACAGAGCTAAGGCATAGCATGCACGGTACTACTACGTGGATGAGAGACTTAAGGAAGAACTCAGGCTCTATGTTAAGAGGATTTTAAATATTTGCTCAAATAGCATTTTTGAGTCACCTTCAAAAAGTCCCAAGGAAAGATAAGCTTTAATAGGACTGAAATTCATACAGCTCTCTAGAAACGATAAAAAAAAAATCTTTTACAACTTAACAGTGAATTAGATTAGCCAACTATCAAATATTTAAGCCCAACTGCAGAACTCTAGAGATTAAGTTCTACAGAAGACTAAACATTCTATTACATAGTCTTGAGCTCTTCTATACAGAGAAGTATCACAGATCTCAATGCTTCTTTACAATTAAAGTAAATAACCAAACAAGAGAACCAAAAAGCAGTCTTACTTTCTTGAATCCATAAACCCCACTGAGTTTATTGTCCCTTCTGGCTTTTTCCATCCGATCAGATACTTGCTAGTAGCACCCTGGCGAGGGTAGAAAGTCCTAGGACCAGATGAGGAGGAAGAAGAAGAGGAGAAAGAAGGTGCGAGCTGCGGAGAAGTAGCAGAATGAAGCTCTTCTTTAGGTGAGCTTCTGGCACTGGTAAAAACAACCGGGCTGGCAGAGTGTCGTGAGCTCATGGTACTAGGAGAAAAACAAAATAAAGACCACTTTTGCCTCAAGTGTGTATATATGCACCTTGTTTAACCATTTTTAAAGCAGAACTCTGGGCACAAGATGTTACAATAGGGGGCAGAATAGCAAAACTAGTTCGCTCTTCTTAAGAGCCTTCCACCAAGGTTTCATTACAAACATCTCACATAGTAATGAAAAATTTTGTAAGCAACCTCTAAGGACGCATTATACCACCCTCCCCTCATTCCCCTTCACAAATGGGAAATCTAGGGTTCACGGTCATTAGGCAGCTTAAAAAGTAATACAAGAGATTGTAGCTGAATTAGCAAAAAAGAACCCAAGTCCAATTTCTTGCTGGAATTCCTGGCTGTGGAAGAAAACATATTTGGAAGGAAACATCTCTTTAAGACCCCACAACAAACCACAGAAGAAACTCATACATCTTTCAAAAGATGGATTTTACCTGAAAAGCAGTTACCATTTGCAAAAGGAGACTCTTAAATTGAGAAGTTTCAGCAAGTCTAACATGTATCACAATTTGTCTAGACAGAAAAAAAAGAGTTGGGATGACCAACTGCAGCTTATTGTTGGAAGAAGGAGGGGGGCTTTAGATGGGAGCTACTCTTTAGTTATGCTGATATTCAAATCTGATGCAACCTGCATCATATCAGGGGTACTAGGGCTTAAGACAATATTTACTGTAACAACCTTAAAAAGTCAGGCATTTCTAAGTACAGTTAGGAAAACTTTGTGTACAGCCTTAGTACTGAAATAGCATTATATATTTGGAGACCAGTTTTCTATCAGCTCTCTACACAACTTAGCCACATTTTTATCCCTGTATCCAACACTGCAAGGGAGGAATTTGAAACAGATGGCCCCATGGTAAAGAACAGTTTCTGACTAAGAAATAAAAATTAGCTGGAAGGCTGCATAAAGTCTCTGAAAAATCTCTTCGTTCTTAGCTTAATAAAAAATTCTTCACCACTCTTTTCATATCTTGATTAAACAATGCCTTTTCACATCTCTCTTTCTTACTGAAACAGAAAAAAGAATTTACGGTTAAGTCTATGTTGCCACCTGGGAAAATAATCTCACCTACATTTAGCCTTATAGAAGCCAGTTATCTAATCTATGCCACTTGTCTGGCTCCTGCTGTAGTCAATGGAGAAATATCCTTAGGAGGAGATTCTCCTCATCTTAAATAAGGTGACTCAGACAGAGAGGGAGAATTAATGCTGAGGAGTTTCTCCTCTCTCTCCATTGACAACAGATGGAGTCTGAAAAATCACCTTCAATTATGTTTCATTTTCATATGGCTCAAGTTAAGCACGATGAGTCCCAACAGCTAAGTGCTGTGGATTTAATGAGGAGTCTGAGTTGACTGTAGTCTTCCCACCTCAAACAGCACTGGCTGCTGCGGCCCACGCTTCCATCTAATGTACACGGGGATGGCTGTGAAGTCCCTCACATAAGGGGCAAGACGCATCTCCCCATACGTATGCAAATCAAATGACAATAATACAGATTTTGTATTATAGAATTATTTTTTTTCTTCCCTCCATCTGCACATTTGAAAGGCCTTTACAGAAGATGGCAGATTGGGAAAATATAGGAAGAGATTTTCTTGTCCATCAAGCCCGTGTATTTGGTGCTGCACATCACAACCTTTGTATTTGTAACAGATATAAGTAAACATAATTTATAGCAAGAAAGCAGAGAAAAATAAGAGCTAGGGGGAGAGGCAGTAAATTTCTCTTCATGCCCCGTTCTCTCTTCTTTTTCAATACTGAAAGAAAACTCCTACACATGCTGAGTAAACCAGCCCGTCTGTGTGGCATCACCACCGCAACATTAAACCACCAAGATCTGGGGAAGATGCACATCTTTAAAGAAAACGTATGGGGCCTTTTTTTTTTTTTTTTTTTCATTTTTTCATTTTTATCCCCTTCTAATTACACTCAAGAAGTGGAGAAGTCTTTTGCTTCAGTGTAGGAAAAGGGAAGTTCTGATCACATTTCAGAATTCTTTAATCCATCAGGTAGTTCTCAAAGAAGTGCTAGTTGTGAGAAACATTTCTTGATAAAAACCAGTAACAACTCCTAGAAAGGCTGCTCGTGTTGATCCTTAATGTTACTAGGTAAAGAGGGCAAAAAATGATGTTCAGTATGCTCTACATAAAATTTGTATATAAAATGCATATGTATATATAATAAAGTTATTATAGTATTTTATTATATATCATATTGTATATACACATTGTGTATTTTAAATATTATTATTACTTTAATATTTATTATATTAAATA
>NW_009216562.1:0-13298 GCF_000690835.1 Fulmarus glacialis
TATAAAAGACGTGTTGTCACCCTGGCAGTACCTGGAGCGGAGCCGCCATGCTTGCCGGGGGACCGGGGTCCCGCGCCGGGCACGTCTCGCTGCTCGGGGGAGGCCTGGCTGCAGGGAAAGCAGAGCAGAGTTAGGGGAGGCGGTGAGCCGAGCCGTGGGGAGCCAGCCCGGCACCTCGATGCGATCTCGTTGAGAACAAATCCCCTCCAGTGGGGGATTTCAGAAATCCAGAAGTTCAGAAACTCCAAAAACCCGTTTCAGGGGAGTTTTGGAGCATGTGCAGGCGAGGCAGGGGCAAGACCCCAGCGCTCTCTTGCCCCCAAACTCCTGCTCTTCACAGCAGAGCAGAAGCAGCAGCGGTTTGGCTCCCGCTAAACAGAACCAGCTCCACATGCCCGGTCACCGCACGAATCGGCAGGGGCTCTGGATTTACACCTTTATTGCATTGAAATATTTACCGCGGTTACGATACAAGAAATAGGAAATCGTCCAAGCAGAATACTGTGCGCTGCTCCCCCGTCCCAACCCACCGGCAAGGACGCTGCTCGGAATTTTCAGGGAAGGAGCAGTTAAAAAAGGTGCTAAAAAAATTGCTACATGTGATACCTCTCCGCGCTCCAGCCTCGCCGCGAGCCACAGCACCCGCGTGCCTGTCGCTGCAGGAATTAAGAGATGAGCTTGGCAGCAGGGAGCAAGCCTGTTTGGACACTCACAAAGCAGCAGGTACATCGCTGTAGAGGTTACAAACTGAAGTATACATTTAAATACATAAATAATTTGTGCAACGGGTGATGCGTCGTCCCCAGAGACGACGCAACCTTCATTTCGTCCTCACGTAGATACAGAAACAGGGAAGTCTTTGGAGTTTTATATGTACAAAAGCTGCAACTGAAAATATAGATCATCTATGTGTTCTCTGTACAGGTCTGGAAATATTTAAAAGGAAGAAAACAAATCTTTTTTTTTTTAAAAATACATCGTAGTTACAACTGAGACAGCACTGTCGCCAGAGGGACAGGCAGGAGGCAACAGCGTGGTCAGGGCACCAGGGCCGCCCCCCTCCCGGCTCGCTCACTTCACCCCGTCCTCCTCCAACGCAGCCCCGCTTGCATCTGCTCTTCACCCCCACCGCCTTCTCCCATTAAAAACCAGGAATAATTTCCAGTCGGGGCTGGGGAGGCAGCCCCAGCCAGCCCAGCCTCACTTGTGAGGGTCCCCGTGGGGTTTGGGGGGGCAAGTGCAGGACACACTGCTTTTGGGAAGCGGCACGGCTCCCGCGGAAGAGGGGACGGTTGAATTCCCCTCCTCAGCTCTTTGATATCTGCAGCAGAATCCTACGTAACATAAATGGTTTTAAAATATTTCTTTAAAGTCAGGGGGTTTGGTTAACCCTCGGAACCAAAAAAAAGGCGCTCCCCAGCCCACATCCCAGCGTGCTCGGGAGCGCGTGCGTGCGCAGATACAGCCGTGGGACGCATCCTTCCTAACAGAGGCGGACTGGAAACCACCGGCACAAGGCCTGGGGGCACGGGCTACGCGGGGGAGATGGCCTCAATCGAGAGGGGAGAGACCCAACCGAACGGTTCTTGGTCAGGTCCTTCCAGCCCCGGACAGGGAAGCCAATCCCTAAGGCAGCTACTGGAAGTCTCCCCTCGTCTCCCATCCCCGGCAGAGGGAACAGCGGCCGTCAGCGTGGCCTCAGTCCAGGGAAATGATGTCTGGCCTGCAGCCCGGGAGCGCCGCGTTGCTACTTATTGTCCCGTTGTGTCCGTGGCTCTCTCGCAGCGCGCTGGTGGAGACGATGCTGCTGATGCGGCCGCCGGCCGGGCGGACGGCGCTGTGAGACCCTGCCAGCACGGGGGCCAGGGGGTTCATGTTTATGAAGTGGCTAGAGGTGCCTCTGTACTGGAAGAAATGGCCGAGCGTATCCTGCTCATCCAGGGAGGTGATCACGGAAGGGCTGTAATGCTGCCAAGCAAAAGAAAACCCCTGATCGGCTCACGGTGTCCGCACAACCCCGGCCCCAGTCCCGGGCAGCCCTTCGGAGAGGACAGGTCGCACAGGGATGGCTCTGAGCTCCCCAGATAAATGTACCAGTTTACCGAGACTGCTCCTGAACCATCAACACCCGCTGCCTCCTGTCAGCACAACCCAGTGCAAGCGTGGGCTTCAGAGGGGAGAATGGCAGAGACAGGCGGCAGCAGCAAGAAATAAAGCCCAGCACAGAGAAAGAAGATGGAGCCTACAGCGACCACCCTGAAAAGCCGTGGATCCGTGCCCTGCGCTGAGCCACCCGCGCACAACGCGGACAGGACAAATCAACTCTCGGCGACTGCCGCCAAATCCCTCCGCTTTCTACCATCGCTCTCCTACGTCTGCGTGGATTCAGCCTCAGAGAAGCAAAATACTTCCGCCTCTGAGCCCCTGGCAATCCTGAATTTGCCGCAGCGAGGCAGGCTCAAGAAAGCAGATACTGCGGAAGGAGAGAGGTGCTGGGCAGAGGGGCAAGAGCCCAGGAGTCCTGCAGCTGCCGGGCTGACCAAGTATCTCCCTGCGGTGTCAGGCGATGCCTGTGGAACCGCAAAGCCGGCACCCCCACCGCCGACCTACAACAGTTCTCACAGAGGAAGAGGATGGAGGAGGAGGAAGGTTGGCTGAGCGAAGAGGGATGTATTTGCCAGTTGGCAGATTTGGCAAGGAGAAAAGAAAAACAATAATGAAACAAAACAAAAGGGCAAAAAAAAAACCCTTACCTGATTTTCACTTTGAAGGAAGGAAAACAAATCCAGACCTAGAAAAATAAAAAGGGGAAAAATAAATCTCTTGATGGTAAATAAACTTCTGGCAGGAAGGGGAGCCAAACCGTGCTAACGTAGAGACAGAAGCAGATGGGTTCAGACTGCTTCCAAGTACCAGATACCACGATATTGTCAGCTCCAACCCCGTCACAAACTCCAGCTACAACCCCTACAACCCCTCTGTAACTCATCGTGTGGCCTCAGCAACGAAACAGCAGAGGGCAAATTAAATTTCAACTCTCCAGAGCTGTCGTGGGGCCTGGCACCAAAATCAAGTTCCAGCAAAGCTCAGCAAACCGCAAAGGGCTGGGTGAGCCCAGCCCCGACCCCGCACTTCGAACCACTCTGCAAAAGCTGCTTACGGCTCTTGACCAAACCAGCTCCATCGGACAGCAACGGCGCACGCCTCAAATTGGGCACGAGGGATGCGTGAACTGCACGCAGGACCGAGAGGGTATCTTCAGGTCTCCGCTGCTGACCTGAGGTGGACTCAAGCCCCTCACCTCATCTCTCGGGGTAGCAGCCTCCCTGCCCGTAGAACCAGGCTTTAAACGCCTGCCTCCCTGGGGACAACCGAGGCATAACTCACTGCCGTAAAGCACACGGGGATCCCCAGAGCCGTGGGTTCCTGGGAATGGCTTCTTACTTACTACTCAGTCACGGACCTGGGCCTCTCTTTCCTTCTGCTGGGTGAGGACACACAACCCGTATCACGCCCTGCCAGCCAGGAACAAGAGCCCAGGAAAGGAAGTCGCAGCCTCGTTTCCTTGGTGGCCCTGGGACACACCAACCAGCCAAAACCCAGGTCGTTCCTACCTGTGATCTCTAACAACCAGATTTCAAGCTACTCTGTCAGTCCAGAGCTCACCTGCGAGCCCCTAGAGAAGTCTCACCGGAGCGGTGCCCCGGGAGGGAGGCACTCTAGTTTCCTTCTTCCCTCTCCTGTGTTGGGCCAGTGAACTCTGTCACTCAAAAATCCTGGCTCTGATCTGCAGTAGCTGCCAGACCGAGAAAGACTACGTGTGCCAGTGACCCAAAGGCCCCCGTAGCTCAGCGGAAGGGAAGGCCAGGGCACCGGCTGTTACAGCCAGCTGCTTAGTCTGGTAAACTGGTACAATTGTGCGTCTTTGCAAACTGCTGCCAGAGGTCTTTGTTGTTACCTTGAAGCTCTGAGGGCACCTGGTAGGAAGGATGGTAGTCAGGAATGGGGAGGTTGGAGAGATAGTCGCTGCCAAGAGCTGCCATGGGAGGACTTCGAAGCACAGAAGACGGCTGGTGATCAATACTTAACACCCTGAAACAGAATACAGACCCGAGGAACCTTAACTGAAGCAGAACGGCATGCTGAGGGCAAAATTCCTCCGTTGTTTATCAAAAAACCCCCGATTGCTACCATACCTACAGCAAAAACAAGCCCTCCCTCCTCCCCTGTCCCACGCTCAGAGGTGTGTCACCTCGCCCTGGCCGGGTGTGGAAAGCAGCAGCAGCGCTGCCCAGGGACGGAGCGGAGTCGGACCTGGTCACTGCGATGGCATCAGCATTCGGGAAGGGAAGCGAGCCGAGAGCGGGAAGCAAGAGAAGCCAAAGCCCAGCAAAGCGGGGGGGCCGGGTTCCGGTGCTGCCTTACCCCTTGGGCCCGGCCGCTGTCGGAAGAACCGGGCACTGCTTCTTGGCAGGCGGCTCCTCCTCATCCGATGAGCTGTCCAGAGTGAGATCAATAACCTCCACTTTTTTTTTGCCCTCCGAAGAGTTCTTGCCCTCGGAGCTCACAGTGTAAAGGGAGCTGGCTGCAGAAGAAAACCAGAGATCAGCTTCAACTGCTGAAACGGAGATGAGCAAAACACCACCGCCTCTACAAGCACGACAACCCTGCGACACACTCACTCCTCATCCGATGAGCTGTCCAGAGTGAGATCAATAACCTCCACTTTTTTTTTGCCCTCCGAAGAGTTCTTGCCCTCGGAGCTCACAGTGTAAAGGGAGCTGGCTGCAGAAGAAAACCAGAGATCAGCTTCAACTGCTGAAACGGAGATGAGCAAAACACCACCGCCTCTACAAGCACGACAACCCTGCGACACACTCAGGACTTCCAAACAGCTCGTAGCAAATCCACACCCCATCCCAGAACAGAAGCATCATCCCCACACTAACGGTCAGGTCTCCATAGCCCACCTGGAATTAATGCTGCAGTTTCAAGAGGAACCTGCATTTTTCTTGCTTTTTCTAGCACTTACTCCACAGTGGTGTGCTAAGTGCCTGTCATGCTCCTGGTATGTCAGTGTGATCCCAAATAACGGCTCCCAGATGGGATCTGAAACGCTCCAAATGTTGCTTTGTAAATGTAAAAATTGTAAATGTAAACGTTGCTTTGGCAAAACAAGACGTCCAAAAAAGAGTTGGTGACCATAGCTCCCGTACCCTCGATCCCACTGAACGCAGACGTCTGGCACACCTCCTGGTTCTCCTTCTTGGGCTTCATGGGGCACCAGGAGCCGTCCTCCATGAACTGTATCTCATCACAGTCCGTGCACGAGTTCAGGATTTCCATGAACAACCTGCCGGGTGAGAGCAAACACTACAAGGACTCACGCATAAATACATGCACACGGACGGCAGAAATGACACGGGACCGATGGCGCTCAGGAGATGGGTTAAAGGGGTGCGACGAATCACTGTTCTAAAATCTGTGCCAGTATCACCTGCAAGTTTAGTCTTCTGATGGGCTGTTCAATGTACATAGGAGGGCTCTGTTCAAACCCCCGTCAGCAGGTTCCCTCATTACTGCCTCTGCAGAGACTGCCAGCAAGGAAGCCAAGATTTTGACAAAGGCTTCTTGTTCTTTGGGAGAAATGTCTCCAGATTGGCATTAAAGCAGTTTAGGGAATGAAAATCAGATTTTAAGTTATTCGAGGCTGTAACTTGTCTATATATGCTAGCATTAGAGGATAAGCCTTAAAAGGAAAACATTATCCAGGCTAAAGACTGTGTAAGAAGCCTGCTCAGCTCACCCGTCGATTATCAGGTTGTCGTATGGGGCTTTCTTGTCACACACAGGACAAGTCCACGTGGGTTTCTTCTCATTCATTTGAAGGTAGAGCGCTGCATCGAAGCACTGGAGGTGGGTGCACGTGATGGCTCGGCAGGGGACAATCAGCCTCATCTTACCCAGCTGGGGGACAAGTAGTAAGAAATGAAGTGGGTTTTGTACAAACCGCATCTCACAGCACCAAAGTAAAGCCAGCGGTGTTATTCCCTGTTTATTCCCTTTTCTCCCCTGCCCAGCACTCTAGCATGTTTAACAAGACATTAAACTAAACGTCAATGAAGAATTAACGTGCGAGAGAAAACAAGCTTTCTTGAGGGTATTTTTGCCTTTTCTTTATTTTTTTAAGCTCACTTCCACCTCAAACACGTGCTAATAGTGAAGGTGAAAGACAAGGATCGGGTCAGCAGAAGACATTTTTGCCTAGGCAGTTTAGGCCAACAATCTCAGCAATTTTTTTATGCACGAAAGAAAGCGGTTCTGCTTTTATTTAGGAATCAAAGCTGACTTTTCAGCAAGAGCAGGGCTGCACCAGCATCGGCTCTCGTCTCACTCCAAAGCGTTCCTACGCAACGGTAAGGTAAAGCGGGAAGCTGTTCACACAGGCCTGTCCAAGAAAAATGAACAAAAATGTAGAAACCTACTGGACACATCAGGGAAACTCGTAAGCTCGTTGTAGCTATCTCACTGTCAGGATCAGCTGTTAGTTTTTCTTTGACTGAAAGAAGAGGAGGGGAAAAAGGTCTCCTGTCAACATCCTCCTTCTTTTACATGCATAAATATGTACAGACATGATTTATAATTTGCACCATGACACTTATTATCCAAATTACAGGCAGGTAATGCTTACGACAGCAGACATTATTGCTATTAGGTTAACAGCTCTGGCAAGAGTCTCCTTGGCTAGACCATATACGCCGCACAAAGAGACAGTCCCTACCTTAAAGAATTTACAGCCTGCCTGTAAAACGACAGCACAGGGGAAACATTTGGTTGTAGGGAAAAAAAATTGAGCGTAAGCAGCAACGGCACCACTCCCACTGCTTCTCAGAGGACAAATGTTTCGCAAGTACCACAAGGGAGATGGGCAGCGATCTGAAGAACGGTTTGATTTCGATCTTTGTTGAACAGCATCACTGAAAAATAATCCCTCATCTTTACAATCCTTACCTCCCCATCAAGTTCTCATCAACAGGACTCAGCAAGCACGTGCGGGCTTGCGAGAAGGGAGGCACACAAAGACCTGCACCGCCCTCGCTCGCCAATTCAGACCTGCTCCGTCAGGGTTACAACAAGCACAGTTACACCTTCACTTACTCAGGGCTCGCGAATGGTCTGGATTTCGGATGCCCTTGGCTCTTAGCTTCTGTAGCAGCGTTACTGACGTCAGCTGCTTCACCAGGTACACCGACAGAGAGTAGTTCTGTTGAAAAGAAGTTGACGCTGCTCAGACCGAGAAAAACCCACCAGAAAGGAGAGGGCTCTCCTGGATCTGCACGGCTTGACGCTACTGCAAAAACGACCTCGATTCTGCCTCGCAGACCTGAGGCTGCAAACAACTGGTAGTGAAGGAACAGCAGCAAATGGGAAACAGTTTTCACCTCACTCACCCTGCCAAACTCCGAGGACCAGTTCACTACAATCGTGTTGGGGACGGTTGCCGAAAGTCGTGCCAATGGAGTGATATTGACGGGGCGGCTGGGTCGTTTCGGCTCTGCGCCGTTTTTCGTAGGCGGGAGATAACCCTGCAAAGAAAGAAAGATTACCTGGCATAAAATAAATTCCCTCTGACGTGTAAGGCCACATACAAGAACCTACAAACCCAACTCTTCACGGCACATTGTACCTCAAGACATTTCATGTCACATCTTAGAGCTTGTATGAGAATTTATCTACAAATCTCAAAGCAGTACGTTATTATTTCTCAATGTCACGAAATGGAGAATGAAGGTTCCCTCTGATATCCTTACGCTGACAAGCATACTGGAATCCCATCGTAAGCTGAACCTCTCCACAAACACAGAACTGTCGGGCTGGGATGTGTTGTGCGCAAATGGTGCTGAATTGAAAACCAAATCCTGCCCGGTTCAACGAGGCTGGGAAGCTAAAAAATTGCATCCCGTGACAAATCTCACATTGATCTCATTTTTGCTTCCTTATATCCACATTCCAACTTGGTTAGAAACCCGTGCCGTTATTCAGCCCAAGAGTGCCGTTTCTGTAATTCAGAGAGCTTCACACCACCCTTTTTTCATCGCCCTCAGTTAGACTGGGCAGCTTGAGACTGATTCAGCAGCCGTCACAGTTTAAGCAGAAGTAAAACAAAAAAAAACGTTCCCGTTGAGCTGCTGTGCTGTGCACAGCCCGTACGAACAGCTTCTCAGCTGCAGATGACTCATCCGAATGAACGCAAGAAACCTTATCTGAGAGCAGAAGCTGGGGGGACCCTTTAGCCATCTTGCATCTCACACGCGCTTCCCTCTTTCCGCCCCACGAGGCCGGAAACCACCTCTCTCTATTTTTATTTTTTTTTTAAAGCAGGTTACTAATTGTCTGGGCCAATAACAGACAGAATATCTCAGGCAAAAAATGCAAATCTCTAAAAATATGAAGGGAGCGGCTCAGGCAGAGCATTAGAGGCTGTTCTGCAGGTTTGATTGCAGAAAGTGCCTGCTGTAGTGGAGCAAAGCCAGCGTGGGACAGTTGACAGGGAACTGGCCTACGACTGTCAAACCGCCGATACCTTTCCTAGCTGTGACACTGAATCACATCCCTTTTTGGACTGTAAACTGGGGCAAGCACTATTTCTTATTATATTTTTTACACATTACCCAGCACAAAGGACCCCAGCCTTGACTGGAGCATCCAGGTCTTCCTGCAATGTGATAAACTAAAGGCAGTGCCGTTATTCCATTAAACTCAGATTTTACTCTGCATTTTTATTATCAAGTTTCCTGTCAAAAGAGGCATTCCAAAAAATGAGAGGGAATCTGGTTACAAAAAATCAGGCCCAAAGTTCACATATTCTTCTACTTAAAGACCACACTCCTTAAATCAAAGAGCAGCTTTCATCACCCATCCACAGCCCTGTAACATGAAATCAGTTTTGCACTCTGACCACACCATTTCTTCAAGTCAGTCTTTAATCTCTGGAAAATACGTTCCCACTGCACTCACTGGGAGCTGCAACTGTGTAAAAGGGCAGGCTTTAGTCTACAACGTATTAAGAAGAAATAAGGTTTACTCACAGGCAGGGGACAGAGTTTTCCATTGACCTTGACAAATAAATTAGGAGGGAAGTAATCTTCTTGGGGACAGCTGGTTTCACACAAGCAAAACCTAAGAAGCAGGAGGGAGAAACTGGCAAGTGAGTGGTGACGCTCGCAAAAAGCGGCAGCCAAACTTCCCTTTAAAAAGGGAGAAACATTTTCCAAGCAGAAGAGATCAATGGCTGGAAAACACATAAGCAGATGAACAGCCCTACCCGCGTTTCAAGCCCTACGTGCGGCAAAAGATACGAGAAACGAGACAGAAAAATGCCAGCGACTTAAAACAATTGCTAATGTGCACGCTGTGAAGTGTGCAGGGGCAGGGCTAATTTTATTCAGCCCAGATGACAATCTAAGCTATCCAGAATTGTGGTTTCACAGGCAAACTCTATTTTTCTGGCCTAACATCATTCAAAAAAATGACACAAACCGAGCTCCGGGTTCAAGCGGTACGGACAGCTAACCCGGGTGCCGTTTAGTTGTGGTATCTGGAAGTCTGAAGAAAAGTGGTTGTTCGAAATCGAAGACTTTGATTTAATTCAGAAGAGGACTGCCTTTCACTCTGGCCACCCTGATATAATTCCCACACCAGCAGCGCTGTATCAGATGGTTTAACCCAGCTTTGGGTGCGTTCAGGTGCAACTTCACCTATAGATTCTGCAGCACTTCAAGACGCAAAGAACTCCATCTGCTTAAGCCACCCACCGCAAGCACCTGAGGAACTAAAAAGTTGTATTTGACCCAAAGTGAATCTTGCAGGAGGACAGACTGGTTACTGCGGGACTCTCTCAAAGCTCATCCGCCACCACTCGATATCCTGCCGTTGCCTCCCTCATCATGGAGTCATTCGGGTTGGAAAAGACCTTTAAGATCATCGAGTCCAACCGTCAGCACCAGCAATCCAGAACGGGCTCCGGTTCAAATCCTAATCCCATGTAATCAGGCGGCCGTGCGCTCTATTTTGTCTCAAAGGAGGGTGCTCCGCCAGAGACGACTCCCCACGCTGAAACCACAGGCCTGCCGCGCAGCCCTGAGTCAGACTGTGACCTCGGCCGGCTTCTTCCGAGCTGCCAGATCAAGCCCTGGCATGTCACGCCGATGCAGAGCCACACCACCACCGTTCTCAAAAAATAAATCTGATCTTATTGTGTTTTAACCTCTCTCTGCTTGCCAAATAAAGCAAAGAATAAAATGGAGAGTTAGTCTTTTTCTTGCTTGGGAACATGAGAATACCGCGTATGCTGAAGCACATCAGCAGGAGAGAAGAAATGATCCCACCATCGTTTTTAACTCCTGCACTAAAGTTTGCTGAATAAGGGTTCACTTCTTCAGGATGCACTTCGGACACCCCAGGAGACTCCTGAAAGTTTCCTGGTGGGCTATTTGGTAAACTCTGTTTCATCTCCAACGTCCAAAACACAGTAAGAGGGATACACACTGCAACCGGTCCTTCAAAAACACACACGGTGTTTTTCTGCGCTACAGAAGAGACATTTCCAAGCATCCACTGATGCATTTCAGGGAACAGGACGCCCGTATGCTTCGCTCCACCAGCTCTGCGTGCAAAAAAGGAACAGATGGACACAGCAGGAAAACTGCGGCTGTAAAGCCCCCAATCAGAGAGACATTGTCGCAGAATCATAATTAATATAGAACGCCCTCCTGAAAACCACCAGGCTCTCTTCTGAATTAAATCGAAGTCTTCAGTTTCAAACAACCACTTTTCTTCAGACTTCCAGATATCACAACTAAAGCCCTAAATTTCCTCATCACTTTTTTCCTGAGAGCACAGTAATGATTCTCTGTCTCTTTGCCAAGTTCAAAGCCCTGATAATAAAATTTAACGTTTTTTAACCCTGCCAAGGGTTGAACGTTGGGCAAGAGCCTCCTCAGTTCCTGTTCGGCGCCGTAGGACAGTGTGGGCAGGCACTCAGATAACCCCGGCACGGACTGCAAGAATCAGAGGGTAACCCATGAAGCACTTTCAAGTATTTTTCTACTCATGCTCTCCAACATGTCTTGCATTTTCATGAGTAATAGCTGGGTGAATATTAAAAAGATGTTCAGATTTTAAGGTAATGTAGTTTCCGCGTCTTATTTGCCTTTTGCAATGAATCCGCAAGTAGGCAAATAATTAAAATGGAGACGAGAAAGAAGCAAGTTCTATGTAAGTGTGCAAAACCCTGAAAAAGATTAGATTTTACTGCACTTAAAATTGAGAAAACTTGTGTGCAAGGCTGTGTTGCCTGTGCCAGCAAAGCGTCACCCAGAGACAACTCACCCAGCCTCGCCGAGTTCGGAAAGACCCTTTTGGTTTGGTGTTGCACAATGTGGTTTATCAGAGGCTCACTCCCCTACAGAAACCCTCACTCCCCTACAGAAACCCTCACTCCCCTACAGAAACCCTCACTCCCCTACAGAAACCCTCACTCCCCTATAGAAACCAGCGTTCAGAACGCAACACCAAACATTTAACATTTCCTCTGAGCAACCTGACATGCAATTTCAAACGAAATCAAGTGCTAGAAGCGTGATTCACCAAAATCAAGGACAAATCAATACCGAGACACTAGCTCAGGGAACAGGACTTAATGCATTCCTCAAAAAGACATTACCTTACCTTAATTGCACCTGTATAGTGTAATCACATTTGGCACCTGGTAAGATATCTCTGCAACAGAAAAGAAGCTCTTAAGACTGCCAGCAGCGCTTAACAGAGAATTACAACTACAACAGCAAAAATGTTTATTAAGTTACATTGATATTGATAACTGTGAGTTATATTATGAATAAAACCAGTGCAGTCAAATTGTAAAAACAGGTAATACCTGTCCAAACCAGCAGGCAAAATTCCCAAACAAGGACGTAAAGCAAAAGCCCATTGAACAGAAGAGAGTGGTGGGAAAGGAGAAAATCAACCTCAAAGACTCTTGCTACTGCTGAGTTCTAAGAATATATAATGCCAACTGCAGACTCGCCAAGGCAAACAAGCGATTGTGTTCGTAGGCACAGGTGGAAGGTAGTCCTAAAGTTTGGGGTGAACTTGCATGTTTTTATCCCAACCACCCCATTTTCTCTCTTCCATACACTAATTCCACTCTGCAGGGTTGTAGGCAGGTCCTCAATGGCTGTAGGCAGCACAGCACCGCTGACATCAAGGATCTCCCCTTTTTACCCCCAACTTGGCATTTTATTCTCACGAACTGCACTGGAGCAGAGAAACACGAATTGTTTAAGATTCAGCTCTTCCTCCTATTCCAACCGTCCCCCACCTCCTCATCTGCCAGGCTCACTCACCCAAACTCTGCCCGTTTTTTCTCCCGACTCCACTCCCCGTTCTGCCGGGGAAGAACACGCAGCCGCAGCAGGGAAGCCACATGCACGGCATCCCGAGAGACACCCTTTCGCTTACCGGGAGGTGAGGATCTGTTGAACTTGCTGGGGGGTTAGAGCAAAGGTGAAGTGAGCTTCTTCAAACCGTTGACTGTTTGTTGAGGCTGAAAAAGAGAATTTAAGACAAATTAAATCATCGTTAAGCCATTCTTACACCTGCAGGCGCCAAGGCTTGTAATAAACACAGGACAGTATCCACTAAAAGCAGAAGGCAATCTGTCGTCAAAATTAACTGCGGTTCCATGCAGGGGCCCTCCAAATCCCTGACCATGTAACCAAGCGTAAGGTCTGTCTTCCAAGGCAGACATCCAGCTTCCATCATTTTATTTACAAGGAAAACTGAGGCTTGGAAAGTAAGGTGGCTTGCACAGACAGCAAACGGTGAGGAAATCGGGAAACACCCCCCCTCGCTCTCCTGGGTCTGCACAGCCTCCCGAGTCCAGGAAGAGCCGCACGGCGCTGCCCGGGGATCGGCGGACAGGTTGGGAAGAGTGAGATCAAACGCGGAGCTAAGGGAATGCCGGAGGTCATCCACTGCCCTAGAAATTATAATAATTACTGTGGTTATGGAATAAGTACAGTTGCTGAACAATAATCGGGCGTTGCCACTTTCTCCTCAGGCGCACGGACAGAGTCACGGCGAATTTAAAGAAAACCAGCCATGCCCTTGATTAAAAATAAACAGACGCGGAGAAACCCACATAATGGGAGAATCAAGAATTTTACACAAGGGTTAGTGACGAGCACGGTTTGGTGCAGATACATGTAAAAATAAACCAGGATTTCCCCTTCTCT